>NW_017195622.1:0-20395 GCF_001704415.2 Capra hircus
TTTTGTAGATAGCAAATTGTGGACTTCCCCACCTTCATAAATGTATGAGCCAGTCCCTCATAATAAATTTCTTTCTGTATTCTGTATCTGTATATATCCTATTTTTGTTTCTCCAGAGGATCCTGACAAATACACCAGTCATTATACTAGCAAGACTAACTTGTCAAATATGTTTTAGTTAGGTACATTTTATGAGTATCAGATTCATTGTGCTCATCTGTTTTGGGGTCACACTGCACTGTGGTGGTGGCTTACTAAACTTCCAAGTAGTTGTAAAGTTTCAAAATTGTTAAAGAATTTTTCATTGCTACTAATTCCAATAGACTATGTTTAATTTCTCATGTATTAGGAAAGTATTTTGAAGAGTGCTTTGAATTTGAAAGAGTTTCTGAAAAAAGAAGGACATATTAACAGAACAGTTTATAATAAACCCCTGTATCTGAGATTCTTAAGTAAATGCTATATATGAGAAAAGTTTATTATACCACATTTTCATTTAACTGTAAATGGTCACAACATATAAAATTTTTCCAGATTAAATATAGTTCCCTGTGCTATACAGTAAATTCTTGATGCTTATCTTTGTTTTGTAGTTTGTATCTGTTAATCCCATATTTCCAATTTTTCTTCCCTCCCTTCCCCCTTGGTAACAAATTTGTTTTTCTATGTCTGTGAGTCAGTTTCTGTTTTTCATAGAGATTCATTTGTATTATTTTTTAGATTACACATTTAATCACTTTCATAAAGTCTTTGTCTTTTCTCTGACTTCCTTCATGTAATATAAATCTACTCATATTACTGCAAATGATATTTCATATTTATGGCTGAATAATATTCTATTGTTCGTGTGTGTGTGTGTGTGTGTGGTGTGTGTGTGTTGTGTATACTCTTTGTAAACCAATTATCTGTTGATAGATACTTGGTTGTTTTCATGTCTTAGCTATTATAAACAATGCTGCTATGAACATTGGGGATATGTGTATCTTTTCAAATTAGAGATTTTATTTCATTTTCTAGGTACATACCCAGGAGTGGGATTGCTACATCATATGGTAGCTCTATTTTTAGTTTTTTTTAAAACACTTCCATACCATTTTCCACAGTGGCTGTACCAATTTACAATTCTTCCAGCAGTGTGTGGGGATTTCCTTTTCTCTACAACCTCTCCAGCACATATTATTTGTAGAGTTGCTGATGATGGTCATTCTAACTAGTGTGAGATGATACCTCATTGTGGTTTTGACTTGTGTTTCTCAAAGTTGGCTTAAAGCTCAACATTCAGAAAATGAAGATCATGGCATCCGGTCCCATCACTTCACGGGAAATAGATGGGGAAACAGTGGAAACAGTGTCAGACTTCATTTTGGGGGGGGCTCTAAAATCACTGCAGATGGTGATTGCAGCCATGAAATTAAAAGATGCTTACTCCTTGGAAGAAAAATTATGACCAACCTAGATAGCATATTCAAAAGCAGAGACATTACTTTGCTGACTAAGGTCCATCTAGTCAAGGCTATGGTTTTTCCAGTGGTCATGTATAGATGTGAGAATTGGACTGTGAAGAAGGCTGAGCGCCAAAGAATTGATGCTTTTGAACTGTGGTGTTGGAGAAGACTCTTGAGAGTCCCTTGGACTGCAAGGAGATCCAACCAGTCCATTCTGAAGGAGATCAACCCTGGGATTTCTTTGGAAGGAATGATGCTAAAGCTGAAGCTCCAGTACTTTGGACACCTCATGCGAAGTGTTGACTCATTGGAAAAGACTCTGATGCTGGGAGGGATTGAGGGCAGGAGGAGAAGGGACGACCGAGGATGAGATGGCTGGATGGCATCACCGACTCGATGGACATGAGTTTAAGTGAACTCCGGGAGTTGGTGATGGACAGGGAGGCCTGGCGTCCTGCAATTCATGGGGTCACAAAGAGTTGGACACGACTGAGTGACTGAACTGAAATAAACTGAATATTTAGCGATGTTGAGCATCTTTTCATGTGCTTGATGGCCAACGGTATATCTTGTTTAGAGAGAATATCTTTGTAGGTCTTCTGCCCATTTTTTGATTGGGTTATTTGTTTTTGTTTTTTGTTTTTATATTGAGTTGTATGAGCTGTTAATATATTTTTGGAAATTAACACCTTGTTTGTTGCATCATTTACAAATATTTTCTCCCAGTGTTTGCATTGTCTTTTCATTTTGTTGATGATTTCCTTTGCTGTACAATAGCTTGTAAGTTTAATTAGGTCCCATTTGTTTATTTTTGCTTTTATTTCTATTTCCTGGGGAGACTGACCTAAGAAAATGTTTCTATGATTTATGTCAGAGAACATTTGGCCTGTGTGCTCTTCTAGGAATTTTATGGCATCATGTCCTATATTCAGATTTTTTAACCATTTTGAGTTTATTATTGTATGTGGTGTGAAGGAGTGTTCTAACTTCATTGTTTATATGAGGCTGTCCAGCTTTCCCAGCACCACTTGCTGAAGAGACTGCCTTTTCTCCATTGTATATTCTTGCCTCTGTTGTTGTAGACTAATTGACTATAGGTGTATGGGTTTGTTTCTGGTCTTTCTATTCTGCTCCAGTGTCTGCTTTTGTAGCAATACCATGCTCTTTTGATTACTGTAACTTTGTAGTATTGTCTGAAGTCTGAGAGGATTATGCCTCCAGCTTTATCCTTTTTGCTTGAGATTGCTTTGGCAATTTGATACCTTTTGTGGTTCCATATAAATTTATGTATATTTGTTTGCCAGACTAAGAAAAGAATAGTAAGGAGAAAGAGAAGGTAGAGAAGCAAAAGTTTACATTAGATAATACCTTATCAATTTCTGTGGTCTGCAGTCACTAGCTTTCTTTCACCATCAAAGAGAGACAATATGGCACACAGATGCAGAGCAAAGACTGTGGAGACAAACCACCATGATTCAAGTATCATTTCTGACATTGACGAGTTATGTGAATGTCAGTAACTCACTTAAGCTCTTTTGTGCCTCAGTTTCCTCCTCTATAAAAACAGCAGAAATAATTTTACCTATATCAAATGTTTGTGGGATTTAGTAGATAAGATACAGATGTAATGTTAGTAGTTATTCCTAATAAAGGAGCCATGTGTTGTCATGCAAAAGTGAAACTGATCATCATAAGCAGATTTCTCATGAGCTCCAACTAGTACACAGAGTTTTTTCAGAGGTACAAGTAATTGGTAAATTTACATTTGTATCATGCATCTTCTAAGCCAGCTTCCAAACAGGTTTTCTCTATGGCTTACTTCATTTAAAAAAAAAATAAATTTCAGTTAACACAGTGTTAGCTTACAAAGGTTGCCCCCTACATGATTTTTTTTTTTCATGTTGAAAGAGACTATTTTATCAAGTGTGAGAGCCAGAGATGGGGTGGAGATGGGAGTTAGCATCTTAAATAAGAGTGATGAACATTAATTGATCCCTAATATTTGGGTGCATTTCATTTATTCTCATTTACTGTCCAACCCCACTCCAGTACTCTTGCCTGGAAAATCCCATGGACTGAGGAGCCTGGTGGGCTTCAGTCCATGGGGTTGCTAAGAGTCAGACATGACTGAGTGACTTCACTTTCACTTTTCACTTTCATGCATTGGAGAAGGAAATGGCAACCCACTCCAGTGTTTCTTGCATGGAGAATCCCAGGGACGGGGCAGTCTGGTGGGCTGCCGTCTATGGGGTCACACAGAGTCAGACGTGACTGAAAGCGACTTAGCAGCAGCAGCAGCAGCAGCAGCAGCAGCAGCAGCAGCAGCAGCAGCAGCAGCAGCAGCATTTACTGTCCACACTCACCCTGAAAGGTCAAATAGTATCTTATTTGACAGATGAGAAACCTGATATTTAATGAGATTAATTAGTAACCCAAGATCACAGCAACCAGAGAATGATATAATTGAGAGCTGAAGTCATGTTTATTCAGTGGTATAAAATAATGAGGAGACCTAGCATTTATTTAGTGCTTTCTGCATTGCCTGTATTAGAGGTTTCATAGCTTTATCATCCCATTGATGGTATAACAGCTGATGATGTTGGTTGTATTTATTTTATCATTCCCTAAATGAGAAAATTGGGGTTTAGAGAGATTGAATAACCTGGCCCAGGTCCCAGTGACAGGAAGTGGTAGGTAGGAGATTTAAAGTCTGTTCTTTACATAACATGGAATTACAAAAAAATAATCATATTTAATGATGGCTTTTGATTTTTCAAAAACCTCCATTTTTGAGACAATATTATATATTCTTACAGTACATAAAACAAGCTAAGATTTTATGCAAAAGTGATTCTTTGTTACAATATTGTTGGAAAGCTTGAAATAGCTGTATATCAAGTTAAATGACAAAAATCAAAGGATGGCTTGCTCAAGATATAAAAATTAGTGTCGTATATGTTCAAGAGAGAAATATCTCATTAAAAGAAAATAATTTATTGATTTATTGATATTTTAGAAAACAATATTTAAAATATAGTTTGTAAAAATGGAGTAAGCCTGTCATATATGCTTCAAGTTTAAAAAAAAAATCCTTTTCAGGTCAACTATTTTGGTTATGGAATATTGTCTTAAGAAAAAGGATAAGCCTTAAAATTCTATTGAAATATGTAACCTTGGCTCTACCTTGAAATGTTTTCAAAGGGATATTTTAAGAAAGCATTGAAAACTGAATTATTTGACTTCTGAATAAGTTCTTTTTGCAATAACAGTTAAATAGGAAATTGCAAAATTAGAGATGTGCTGTTTTGCCATTATAAGGTGGTGGATAGAATAAATATCCTTACCAAAGTTAAATGAAAATGCAAAATTAAATGGTAATATTTTGTTTGGCATCACTTTTTAAAATGTCCAGGGCAAGCAATGCTTCTTGTCACACATAATATTAAAAATCAAATTTTGAACTGAATTTGTCATTTTAAAGATGGCAACTAGTAATAAATGTGTTTCTGGAAAGTATAGAATTTCAGAGAGTGGAAGAATGTTGACTATAAAAACTATTTCTGTCTTGCTTTATTATAGGCCTACCATAAGAACAACTTTATTGTGCTCACATTAAACATTTTACTTAGACATTAAACAGAAGTTTTCTGATGTTGAGCCTTTACCAAAGCTAAATAAACGCTTATTTGCAGTTGTTTGGATGAGACTTTCATATGCCATTTTCATAATGGATTCTTTTCCAGTGTGCTAACTTTCTGAATTGCAAATTTTTAGAAGTATGTCTTAGCTATAATTTACACTTGTAAGAACCAAATGAATAAAATCACTTTTCAGCAAGTAAAAAAGGACTACCTTCTATTGAGCAGAAGTACAAGGTATTTGTTGATGGTGTTATAAAATTGATCATTGTTGCTTATTTTCTGGAACTACAAGCTTAGCTGACTTTGTTACTATTAAGGTCATGAATAAAAGGATTGAATTTCAGACTAATATATTAAGAATTGGGCAAATGTTCAGGGTAGAGATTAAATTTACTAATATGGTAAAAACCACTTTAATTGTAAGTTCTGAATATTCAGTTTTGCTGATGTGAAGTAAATAGAGTTAAAGCACCTTGATAACTGCATTGAACTATGTTCCTGTTATGTTCTGTAACATCTAAAGATTTGCCCCAGTAACTAATGCCATATAAAATCATTCTGGTTGTTCAGTGTTTGGAAATTATTTTAGGCCATGAGCTAAGATCAGCATATTAAATTCTTACAGTCTTTTCTTTCCAAAATAATCTACAAATTCAATATAATTGCAGACAAGCTTTATTTTTTGGATATTGACAAACAGATTCTAAAATGTATATGGAGAGGGAAAAATCCAGAATAGCCAACACAATATAGAAGCAGAAGAACAAAGTTCAAAGACTGGCACTGTATAATCTCAAGATTTAACTATAAAACTATAGTAATTAAGACAGTATGATATTGATGAGAGAAAAATAGTTTGTTGGAACAGAATACAGAACCCAGGAATAGACTCATGTAAGTATTGTCAACTGATTTCTGACAAAAGAGTAAAGGTAATGTAGGGGAGCAAAGACAATCTTTTCAAAAAATGGTCTGGGAACCACTACACACACACACACACACACACACACACACACACACACACGAATCTAGACACAGACCTTACACCTTTCACAAAAATGAACTCAAAATAGATCACAAACCAAAATATAAAACACAAACTATAAATGTTAAAAAATAACATCGATTAAAAACCTAAATGATCTTAAGTTATGGCAGTGAATTTTTTAGATAAATACCAAATGTATGATAAACTGGACTTCATTAAAATTAAAAACTTCTCCTCTGTGAAAGACAGTGTCAACAGAGTAAGACAAGCCACTGACTGGGAAAATATATTTGCAAAAGTCACATCACATAAAGGACTATTACCAAAAATATAAAAAGAACTCTTAAAACTTTACAATAGGAAAAAAGAAAAAGAAAATTTACAATAGGAAAACAACTAACTTGAAAAACGGACCAAAGACCATAATAGACACCCCACTGAAACAGAAATGCAGATGGCAAATAAGCATATAAAAAGATACTCTACATCAAATGTCATCTGGAAAATTCATATTAAAACAATAATGAGATATCACTATGCACCTGCTAGAATGGCCAAAAATCAGGACACTGACAACACTAAAACACTGGCAAATTTGTGGAGTGACAGGAACTCTCATTCAGTATTGGTGGGAATGCAAAATGGTATAGTCACTTAGGAAGACAGTTTGGCAAATTCTTTCTCTTTTTTCCCCAGTTTTGTTGAGATATAATAGACATATAACACCATGTCCCTGGTAACTCAGACAGTAAAGAATCTGCCTGTAATGCAGGAAACCCAGGTTTTATCCCTGGATTGGCAAGATCCCCTGGAGAAGGGGCTGCAACCCACTCCAGTATTCTTGCTTGGAGAATCTCAGACAGAGGAGCCTGGTGGGCTACAGTCCATGGGGTTGCTAAGAGTCAGACAAGACTGAGCAACTAACAATTTCACTTTCAATATAAGATGTACAACATGATGGTTTGATATATGTGTATACTGCAAAATGATTACCACAATAAGGTTAGTTAATACATTTATCACTTCACATAGTTTCCATTATTTATTTTCATAGTGAGAACTTTTAAGATTTACTCTCCAGTAACTCGATGGACATGAGTCTGAGTGAACTCCGGGAGTTGGTGATGGACAGGGAGGCCTGGCGTGCTGCAATTCATGGGGTGGCAAATAGTCGGACACGACTGAGCAACTGAACTGAACTGAACTGAACTGAACTGAACTGAACTTTCATGTATACAATACAATACTATTAATTATAGTCACCACATTATGCATTAGACCTTAGAACTTAGTCATCTGATAGCTGCTTACTATATGTGAAACTATACTGTTACTTTGTCTCCTGTGTTTCCTGATCTTTCCCTTCATCTCTGTTCTTTCTCAATGCAGCATTCCTTGTAAAGCTTTGTTTTAACCTCTCTGCTCTTCTCTCACTCTACACATTGTCCTTCAGACATCTTACCACATTCACAAATCCAAATATCATCTTGTTCTGTATAACTCCCATCCTCCCACCCAGAATTTCAAGACTTACAGGTACCTGTTGGACATTTCCTTAGCCATGATAGCAAATTGTGAACATTTAAAATCAAAGACATAACGTGTCCTCCCCCAACATATTTTAACTTCTTATTTCTCTGCTTCTGTTTGTATTGCAATAATTTGCTTATTAATTTCCAGAAAACATTATCACTGGGAGCTTTTATTCTTTATCCAAATTCCACATTCATTAAGTCTTAGTAGTTCATCATGCTACCTGGTATTCATACCCCTCCTTTTTAAGACGGGACTCTGACAGTGATATCTCAACTCAACCCACACTTTGTTCTCATGCTTTATTTAACCCCCTCACCCCACTCAGCTTCAAGCCATCCTGTTTAATACTAACAGAGTTGTAAGGCTAAACCACTGCTTAGATCATACTAGCATGCTATCAGAAAAGTATCAAAGGCTGGAAAATGCCTATGGATTGAGTTCTAAGTTTCTTGTTCTTGAATTTACATTCCTTCATCATCTGGCCTCACATCAAAGAAATACCCTCAGGGAAAGGGTTTCATCAAAGTAGACTATGCAGAAGAACCACTGGACTGACTTGCCAACACCAAACTCACTGCACATGTGGCCCTGGCAGAAGGCAATAGAGTGGGGCCTTCCATGGATTTCTCACCTAGCATCCATGGTCCGGCCAGAGGTTCCCATATGTAAAATTCAGGGGATGGGGAGGACGGAAGAATTGGATGGGAAAAAATGACATTTATGTTTTTATGGATGTCTCACTAAATGTATTAGTTCCTTCAAGTATGAATATGGGCAACCAAACCTAATGAGTAGGAAGTACCTATGACCTGGTCACTAGTAAGCATCCCAGGTATTTTTAAATCAGGTAACAGTCATGTCACGCATCTTGAGGTTATGAAAATTATGAAACCATCCACTATATCTTGTTGCTCAGTACATTAAGGATATATATTCCTATATCACAGAAGCACTTCATTTTTATTTTGACAGCAATATTTTAAAATTATTGGCTTTCTTTACTATCTTTTTTAAGAAAATCAAATTTTATGTTGGACTACAATTGATTTACAATGTGTTAGTTTCAGGTGTACAGCAAAGTGATTAAGTGTTTTATACACACACACACACACACACACACACACACACACAAGAAGGAAATGGCAATCCACACCAGTATTCTTGCCTCGAGAATCCCATGGGCCTCCCAGGTGGTGGTAGTGGTAAATAACCCACCTGCCAATATAGGAGAGGGATGAGATGACAGTTCGATGCCTGGGTCAAGAAGATCCCCTGAAGAAGGAAATGGGAACCCACTCGTTATTCCTGCCTGGAAAATCCCATGGACAGAGAATCATGGCGGGCTATAGTCCATGGGGCCACAAAGAGTCAGACACAACTTAGCAACTAAACAACTATATATATATATTCTTTTTCAGATTCTTTTTCCATGTAGGTTACTGCAGAGTACTGAGTAGATTTCCCTGTGCTATATAGTGGTCCTTGTTGATTATTTTTTATATAGTAGTGTGTATATGTGAATCCAAACCTCCTAATTTATCCCCCTCCTCCTTTCCCTTTTGGTAACCATAAGTTTATTTTCTAAATCTATGCTTTTTTTCTGTTTCATAAATAAGTTCATTTGTATCATCTTTTTAGATTCAGTATATGAGGGATGTCATATGATTTTGTCTTTCTCTTTCTGACTTAACTTCACTCAGTATGATAATGTCTACATCCATCCATGTTGCTGCAAATAGCATTATTTCATTCTTTTTTGTAGCTGAGTAATATTTCACTGTATATATGTACCATGTCTCTTTATTAATTCTTCTGCTGACAGACATTTAGGTTGTTTCCATGTCTTGGCTATTGTAAATACTGTTGCAATGAACATTGGGATGCATGTATCTTCAAAGTGTGGTTTTCTTGTAGAATTTCTGGATCATGTGGTAGCCCTATTGTGGGAGTTTTGTTTTGGTTTTGTTTTCTGTGTGTGTTTTTCTTATCTTATATACCTTTATTTATATACAAACAATATTCTGAGTATATTTTTTTTAGACTTCCAAAGGTGTCTGTGTCAGAGAATAGGTTCGAAACTGCTATGGTGTATATGTCATGGTCTGGAAGTAGGTAACTTACAGCACAGAAGAGTGGTCCTGGGGGTAGTTCTATAAATTTAAACCCATTACATTTATCTGCTTGTTGTTATTAGACTGTTATTTTTAAGGATATATGATGACCCTGACTTTCCATCTTCAGGATTGCCTCTCATGAAACCCAGTCTGTGACATTCCGAAGCTGGAGGGCCCTGATCTGATTGGAGTGACATTCTCATAAGAAGTTTAGAACCATTATATTAGAGACACATCTCTGACATAGTACTTTTATATAGGTTATTAAAGAGCACCTGGAAAAAATTAATAGAAGAATGATGTGCAAGTTATACCACATTATACAACCTTTAATTGGTACAAGTTAATTTTCATACTACTGCATTAGAAGAGAGTTTTCTCTGTCTTATGAACATGCAGGTTTTATAGCCATCTCTAAATTACATTGATGAATCATATTATATTATTGCAATAAAAATAAATTTAAGAATTCCTGTCACTGAAGTATAAGGTAACCACTTAAGACAAATTATCTTTATCTAAATTTCAGTCTTGTGGCAAAACAAACTTCTTTCTGAAGAAAAGTAGATATGTACTTGCATATTTCACTACTTCAACCAAACTTGCCACAGTTATTTTATTTGTATAGTTTGTTATATATCAATCCAGTAATAAGGGACAGTAAAATTATAATTTTTATCCAGACCAGAGAGTTTTATATGTGGTTATTCAGGAAAGAATTTTAACTTTCATCATATCTTAAAGCGTATCATTAACATTGTTTCTATCATGACTTTAAGAAAAACAGATTCCACACATAGTGTATTTGCTTGCTTGCTTTTGCTTCTTTTTCTCATTGATATAATGCTATGTTTATAAAATTAGTTTCTGTATTTTCTTGTCTAGATCAACTTATTTCTTTTCTGAAATATGTTTTCAAAAAAAGATAGCATTGATTTCAACATTTAACTAGGTTTGTAATCCCTCTGATTTTGTTCTCCTCTTTTAATTGTGTCACCTTCCTTAGGGTGTCCTAATAAACATCCTCATGCTAAATTCCATCTTCAGGATTGCCTCTCATGGAAACCAGTCTGTGACAAAGCCATTCTACCTTTTTATTTTTCTTGAAACTATCTTCTGTTTTCTCACTGATCTAGTTCAGTCTACCATTAAACTCTCAATTTGAATGATCATTCTTTACTTTTATTCCGTGCCAAGTGGGCTTTAAAATAAATATTGCTCCTGCAGACACATGGATTTTGATTGGAGCTCACTGAAGCCATGCATTTCAACTTCATCCTTTTCTTAAAAAAAACATTTTCCTACTTACCCTTATGGCATTATATCCATCAAAGCATGTACAGTTGGCCCTCTGTATCCATGTGTTCTATACCTGTGGCTTCTGCATCTGCAAATTCAACAGACTGTGGATCCAAAATTTTTTTTTTTCTTTTTTAATCCAGAAAGTTCCAGACAGAAAAACTTTTTGCCATGGGCCACAACTACTTACATAGCAATTATATTGTATTTACCATTTGCATATTGTTTACATTGTACTAGGTATTATAAGTAATCTAGATGTGACTTAAAGTGTATGGGAAGATGTGTGTAGGTTAGATGCAAGTACTCTGTCATTTTATGTAAAGCACTTGAGCATCCAGGATTTTGATATCTGTGGGGCTCCAAGAACAAACCCCTTGCAGATACCGCAAATGACTGTACTGTTCTGAGGCCATATATCCTGCATAATGGTTCCCATACATGTTCCTGTTGCCCTGCATCTTTCTGCTTGAAGGCATTGTTTTATCATGGAAACACTTTGATTATGTCAGAGCTATCTGGGAGATGGTATCTTAAGAGTGTTTCTCAAATAATGAGTCATGGGTTATAGTAAATACAAAGCCAGCTTCCCCACACTACAATAGGACAGTTCGGCATAGGGATATTCTCTGTTGTTGTTGTCATTTGGTCAGTAAATCATGTCCAACTCTTTATGACCCCATGGACTGTGGCCTGCCAGGCTCCTCTGTCCATGAAATTCTCACAGACAAGAATACTGGAGTGGGTTGCTATTTCCTTTTCCAGGGAATCTTCCCAACCCAGGGATCCAACCTGTGTCTCCTGTATTAATAGGCACGTTCTTTACTGCTGAGCCACCAGTCCGCATGGTCCGCAGTGAGGAACCCCAGGTTTCAGTTCAGTTCAGCCGCTCAGTCGTGTCCAACTCTTTGCGACCCCATGAACTGCAACACGCCAGGCCTCCCTGTCCATCACCAAATCACGGAGTCCACTCAAACCCATGTCCATCAAGTTGGTGATGCCATCCAACCATCTCATCCTCTGTCGTCCCCTTCTCCTCCTGTCCTCAATCTTTCCCGGCATCAGGGTCTTTTCCAACGAGTCAGCTCTTCGCATCAGGTGGCCAAAGTATTGGAGTTTCAGCTTCAACATCAGTCCTTCCAATGAACACCCAGGACTGATCTCTTTTAGGATGGACTGGTTGAATCTCCTTGCAGTCCAAGGGACTCTCAAGAGTCTTCTCTAACACCACAGTTCAAAAGCATCAATTCTTTGGTGCTCAGCTTTCTTTATACTCCAACTCTCACATCCATACATGACCACTGGAAAAACCATAGCCTTGACTAGATGGACCTTTGTTGGCAAAGTAATGTCTCTGCTTTTGAATATGCTGTCTAGGTTGGTCATAACTTTCCTTCCAAGGAGTAAGCATCTTTTAATTTCATGGCTTCAAGCACCATCTACACTGATTTTGGAGACCAGAAAAATAAAGTCAGCCACTGTTTCTACTGTTTCCCCATTTATCTGCCATGAAGTGATGGGACCGGAAGCCATGATCTTAGTTTTCTTAATGTTGAGCTTTAAGCCAACATTTTCACTCTCCTCTTTCACTTTCATAAGGAGGCTCTTTAGTTCTTCTTCACTTTCTGCTATAAGGGTGGTGTCATCTGCATATCTGAAGTTATTGATATTTCTCCTGGCAATCTTTTTTTTTTTTTTTTTTAAATCTAGTCTTTATTTATTTATTTTTTTTCTCAATTTTAAAATCTTTAATTCTTACATGCATTCCCAAACATGAACCCCCCTCCCACCTCCCTCCCCATAACATCTCTCTGGGTCATCCCCATGCACCAGCTCCAAGCATGCTGTATCCTGCATCAGACATAGACTGGCGATTCAATTCTTACATGATAGTATACATGTTAGAATGTCATTCTCCCAAATCATCCCACCCTCTCCCTCTCCCTCTGAGTCCAAAAGTCCATTATACACATCTGTGTCTCTTTCCCTGTCTTGCGGACAGGGTCGTCATTGCCATCTTCCTAAATTCCATATATATGTGTTAGTATACTGTATTGGTGTTTTTCTTTCTGGCTTACTTCACTCTGTATAATCGGCTCCAGTTTCATCCATCTCATCAGAACTGATTCAAATGAATTCTTTTTAACGGCTGAGTAATACTCCATTGTATATATGTACCACAGCTTTCTTATCCATTCATCTGCTGATGGACATCTAGGTTGTTTCCATGTCCTGGCTATTATAAACAGTGCTGCAATGAACATTGGGGTACATGTGTCTCTTTCAATTCTGGTTTCCTCGGTGTGTATGCCCAGCAGTGGGATTGCTGGGTCATAAGGTAGTTCTATTTGCAATTTTTTAAGGAATCTCCACACTGTTCTCCATAGTGGCTGTACTAGTTTGCATTCGCACCAACAGTGTAGGAGGGTTCCCTTTTCTCCACACCCTCTCCAGCATTTATTGCTTGCAGATTTTTGGATCGCAGCCATTCTGACTGGTGTGAAGTGGTACCTCATTGTGGTTTTGATTTGCATTTCTCTAATAATGAGTGATGTTGAGCATCTTTTCATGTGTTTGTTAGCCATCTGTATGTCTTCTTTGGAGAAATGTCTATTTAGTTCTTTGGCCCATTTTTTGATTGGGTCGTTTATTTTTTCTGGAATTGAGCTGCAGAAGTTGTTTGTATATTTTTGAGATTAGTTGTTTGTCAGTTGCTTCATTTGCTATTATTTTCTCCCATTCAGAAGGCTGTCTTTTCACCTTGCTTATATTTTCCTTTGTTGTGCAGAAGCTTTTAATTTTAATTAGATCCCATTTTTTTATTTTTGCTTTTATTTCCAGAATTCTGGGAGGTGGATCATAGAGGATCCTGCTGTGATTTATGTCTGAGAGTGTTTTTGCCTATGTTCTCCTCTAGGAGTTTTATAGTTTCTGGTCTTACATTTAGATCTTTAATCCATTTTGAGTTTATTTTTGTGTAGGGTGTTAGAAAGTGATCTAGTTTCATTCTTTTACAAGTGGTTGACCAGTTTTCCCAGCACCACTTGTTAAAGAGATTGTCTTTACTCCATTGTATATTCTTGCCTCCTTTGTCAAAGATAAGGTGTCCATATGTGTGTGGATTTATCTCTGGGCTTTCTATTTTGTTCCATTGATCTATATGTCTGTCTTTGTGCCAGTACCATACTGTCTTGATGACTGTGGCTTTGTAGTAGAGCCTGAAGTCAGGCAAGTTGATTCCTCCAGTTCCATTCTTCTTTCTCAAGATTGCTTTGGCTATTCGAGGTTTTTTATATTTCCATACAAATCTTGAAATTATTTGTTCTAGTTCTGTGAAAAATGTTGCTGGTAGCTTGATAGGGATTGCATTGAATTTGTAAATTGCTTTGGGTAGTATACTCATTTTCACTATATTGATTCTTCCGATCCATGAACATGGTATATTTCTCCATCTATTAGTATCCTCTTTGATTTCTTTCATCAGTGTTTTATAGTTTTCTATATATAGGTCTTTAGTTTCTTTAGGTAGATATATTCCTAAGTATTTTATTCTTTTCGTTGCAATGGTGAATGGAATTGTTTCCTTAATTTCTTTTTCTACTTTCTCATTATTCGTGTATAGGAATGCAAGGGATTTCTGTGTGTTGATTTTATATCCTGCAACTTTACTATATTCATTGATGAGCTCTAGTAATTTTCTGGTGGAGTCTTTAGGGTTTTCTATGTAGAGGATCATGTCATCTGCAAACAGTGAGAGTTTTACTTCTTCTTTTCCAATTTGGATTCCTTTTATTTCTTTTTCTGCTCTGATTGCTGTGGCCAAAACTTCCAGAACTATGTTGAATAGTAGCGGTGAAAGTGGACACCCTTGTCTTGTTCCTAACTTTAGGGGAAATGCTTTCAATTTTTCACCATTGAGGATAATGTTTGCTGTGGGTTTGTCATAGATAGCTTTTATTATGTTGAGGTATGTTCCTTCTATTCCTGCTTTCTGGAGAGTTTTTATCATAAACGGATGTTGAATTTTGTCAAAGGCCTTCTTTGCATCTATTGAGATAATCATATGGTTTTTATTTTTCAGTTTGTTAATGTGGTGAATTACATTGATTGATTTGCAGATATTGAAGAATCCTTGCATCCCTGGGATAAAGCCCACTTGGTCATGGTGTATGATCTTTTTAATGTGTTGTTGGATTCTGATTGCTAGAATTTTGTTGAGGATTTTTGCATCTATGTTCATCAGTGATATTGGCCTGTAGTTTTCTTTTTTTGTGACATCTTTGTCAGGTTTTGGTATTAGGGTGATGGTGGCCTCATAGAATGAGTTTGGAAGTTTACCTTCCTCTGCAATTTTCTGGAAGAGTTTGAGGAGGATAGGTGTTAGCTCCTCTCGAAATTTTTTGGTAGAATTCAGCTGTGAAGCCGTCTGGACCTGGGCTTTTGTTTGCTGGAAGATTTCTGATTACAGTTTCAATTTCCGTGCTTGTGATGGGTCTGTTAAGATTTTCTATTTCTTCCTGGTTCAGTTTTGGAAAATTGTACTTTTCTAAGAATTTGTCCATTTCTTCCACGTTGTCCATTTTATTGGCATATAATTGCTGATAGTAGTCTCTTATGATCCTTTGTATTTCTGTGTTGTCTGTTGTGATCTCTCCATTTTCATTTCTAATTTTATTGATTTGATTTTTCTCTCTTTGCTTCTTGATGAGTCTGGCTAATGGTTTGTCAATTTTATTTATCCTTTCAAAGAACCAGCTTTTGGCTTTGTTGATTTTTCCTATGGTCTCTTTTGTTTCTTTTGCGTTTATTTCTGCCCTAATTTTTAAGATTTCTTTCCTTCTACTAACTCTGGGGTTCTCCAACTCTTCCTTTTCTAGTTGCTTTAGTTGCAGAGTTAGGTTATTTATTTGACTTTTTTCTTGTTTCTTGAGGTATGCCTGTATTGCTATGAACTTTCCTCTTAGCACTGCTTTTATAGTGTCCCACAGGTTTTGGGTTGTTGTTTTTTCATTTTCATTTGTTTCTATGCATATTTTGATTTCTTTTTTGATTTCTTCTGTGATTTGTTGGTTATTCAGAAGTGTGTTGTTCAACCTCCATATGTTGGAATTTTTAATAGTTTTTCTCCTGTAATTGAGATCTAATCTTAATGCATTGTGGTCAGAAAAGATGCTTGGAATGATTTCGATTTGTTTGAATTTATCAAGTTTAGATTTATGGCCCAGGATGTGATCTATCCTGGAGAAGGTTCCATGAGCACTTGAAAAAAGGTGAAATTCATTGTTTTGGGGTGAAATGTCCTATAGATATCAATTAGGTCTAACTGATCTAATGTATCATTTAAAGTTTGTGTTTCTTTGTTAATTTTCTGTTTAGTTGATCTGTCCATAGGTGTGAGTGGGGTATTAAAGTCTCGCACTATTATTGTGTTATTGTTGATTTCCCCTTTCATACTTGTTATCATTTCTCTTACATATTGTGGTGCGCCTATATTGGGTGCATATATATTTATAATTGTTATATCTTCTTCTTGGATTGATCCTTTGATCATTATGTAGTGGCCTTCTTTGTCTCTTTTCACAGCCTTTGTTTTAAAGTCTATTTTATCGGATATGAGTATTGCCACTCCTGCTTTCTTTTGGTCTCTGTTTGCGTGGTATATCTCTTTCCAGCCCTTCACTTTCAGTCTGTATGTGTCCCTTGTTTTGAGGTGGGTCTCTTGTAAGCAGCATATAGAGCGGTCTTGTTTTTGTATCCATTCGGCCAGTCTTTGTCTTTTGGTTGGGGCGTTCAACCCATTTACGTTTAAGGTGATTATTGATAAGTATGATCCCATTACCATTTACTTTATTGTTTTGGGTTCGGGTTTATACACCCTTTTCATGTTTCCTGTCTAGAGGATATCCTTTAGAATTTGTTGGAGAGCTGGTTTGGTGGTGCTGAATTCTCTCAGCTTTTGCTTGTCTGTAAAGCTTTTGATTTCTCCTTCGTATTTGAATGAGATCCTTGCTGGATACAGTAATCTGGGCTGTAGGTTATTGTCTTTCGTCACTTTAAGTATGTCTTGCCATTCCCTCCTGGCCTGAAGAGTTTCTATTGAAAGATCAGCTGTTATCCTTATGGGAATCCCCTTGTGTGTTATTTGTTGTTTTTCCCTTGCTGCTTTTAATATTTGTTCTTTGTGTTTGATCTTTGTTAATTTGATTAATATGTGTCTTGGGGTGTTTCGCCTTGGGTTTATCCTATTTGGAACTCTCTGTGTTTCTTGGACTTGGGTGATTATTTCCTTCCCCATTTTAGGGAAGTTTTCAACTATTATCTCCTCAAGGATTTTCTCATGATCTTTCTTTCTGTCTTCTTCTTCTGGGACTCCTATAATTCGAATGTTGGAGCGTTTCATATTGTCCTGGAGGTGTCTGAGATTGTCCTCGTTTCTTTTAATTCGTTTTTCTTGTTTCCTCTCTGATTCATTTATTTCTACCATTCTATCTTCTATTTCACTAATCCTATCTTCTGCCTCCGTTATTCTACTATTTGTTGCCTCCAGAGTGTTTCTGATCTCATTTATTGCGTTATTCATTATATTTTGACTCTTTTTTATTTCTTCTAGGTCCTTGTTAAACCTTTCTTGCATCTTCTCAATCCTTGTCTCTAGGCTATTTATCTGTGTTTCCATTTTGATTTCAAGATTTTGGATCATTTTCACTATCAATATTCGGAATTCCTTCTCCGGTAGATTCCCTACTTCTTCCTCTTTTGTTTGGTTTGGTGGGCAACTCTCCTGTTCCTTTACCTGCTGAGTATTCCTCTGTCTCTTCATCTTGGTTATATTGCTGCGTTTGGGGTGGCCTCTTTATATTCTGGTAATTTGTGGAGTTCTCTTTATTATGGAGCTTCCTCACTGTGGGTGGTGTTCTATCAGTGGCTTGTCAAGGTTTCCTGGTTAGGGAGGCTTGTGTTGGAGTTTTGATGGGTGGAGCTGGGTTTCTTCTCTCTGGAGTGCAGTGGAGTGACCCGTAATGGGTTATGAGACATCAAAAGTTTTGGGATAATTTTTGGGCTGCCTGTATATTGAAGCTCAGGGGAGTGTTCCTGTGTTGCTGGAGAATTTGCGTGGTATGTCTTGTTTTGGAACTTGTTGGCCCTTGGGTGGAGCTTGGTTTCGGTATAGGTATGAAGGCATTTGATGAGCTCCTATTGGTTAATGTCCCCTGAATTCAAGAGTTCTCTAATGTTTTCAGGCTTTGGATTTAAGCTTCCTGCTTCTGGTTTTCAGTTTTATTTTTACAGTAGCCTCTAGACTTCTCCATCTATACAGCACCGATGATAAAACATCTAGGTTAAAGATGAAAAGTTTCTCCACATTGAGGGACACTCAGAGAGGTTCACTGAGTTACAAGGAGAAGAGAAGATGGAGGGGGTAGTTAGAGGTAACTGGAATGAGATGCGGTGAGATCAAGAGAGGAGAGAGCAAGCTAGTCAGTAGTCACTTCCTTATGTGCGCTCTATAGTCTGGACCACTCAGAGGTATTTACAGAGTTATACGGGGCAGAGGAGAGGGAGGAAGTAGACAGAGGTGACCAGGAGGATAAGAGAGAGGAATGAGTAGGAGAGAGACAAATCCTGCCAGTAACCAGTTCCTTAGGTGTTCTCTACCGTCTAGAACACACAGAGATTCACAGAGTTGGATAGAGAAGAGATGGGGGAGAAAAGAGACAGAGGCCACCTGGTGGAGAAAAAGGAGAGTCCAGAGGAGGAGAGAGTGGTCAAGCCAGTAATCTCGCTCTCAGGTAAACCTGGGTAGTGAAGTTTGGGTTTTTAAATGTACAAAATTGACAACAAAAACCTAAGAGCAAAGATTAAAAATCTAGAGTAGAGGTTGGATTTTCAAAGATACAATATTAAAGAAAAGCAGAAGGAAAAAGGAAGAAAGAAAAAAAATTATTAAAAAACAAACAAACAAGCAAAAGAAAAAAAAAAAAAAACACCAACAACCATCCAAAAAATATATATGGTGTTTGCCTTAAAAAAAAAATAGTAATAATAGGTTATAGAAATAAAAATTAGAGGAGAAATAGAAGACTTAACAATTAAAAAAAAGCTAGAAAAAAAAGAAAAACAAAAAAGCAAAAAGCAAAAAAAAAAAAAAAAGGAATGATTTTAAAAATATTAAAAATATATCTAGCCCTTCTCTGATGTTATGGGCCGTGTGGGCTCACTTCCAAGGTGGTTCCCTCTGTTTAACTTCTTCTGTTTGCTGGTTTTTTAGGCTCACTAGTTCAGTCACGCTGTGGGGAGGGGGGATGCTGCAAACAAACAGCACTGTCGTGTGCACACCGCATCTCAGCCCCACTTGACCTGTCCTTTTCTCGCGGCGCACAAACCGCTCCGGCTCTACGATGCTCAGCCGGGAACCATCTGGGGCCGGCCCTAGGCTGCGTGCACTTCCCCGGTCCAAGCCGCTCAGGTTCGGCGCTCAGGCAGCCCTCAGAGGCACAGATTCGGCTGGGACTGCGCTTTGTGCCCTTCCCAGGTCCCGAGCAGCTCAGGGAGTTTGGCGAGCGCGATCGCCGCGGCTTGTCACCTTTTCTGCTGCTGCCGCTCAGCTCTCTGGGTGGACCGCTGGTGCACCCCGTGAGGCAGACTGTGACTGTCCAGCACCCCCAGAAGTCTTAGCAAAGGAGCCTGCTTGCAGTTAGGTAAGTAAAGTCTCTCCGGGGCTGCAATTGCCCCTTTCCAGTCCTTACGGCTCTGGCTGCCTGTCCCCGGCGGGGATGCCTGCAGCCGCTTTTCCGTTCCGTCCTTTGTTCTGTGCTCGGTCCTGGCGGTGTCTTATGTTCAAGCTTTTCGCGTGGTAGCTATCCCACAGTCTGGTTTGCTAGCCCAAGTTAGATCGTTCTGGTTGCGCGTGGGGCGTTCCTGCCCGATTCTTAAAAAGCTCTGCAGCCGCGCCTCCCGCGCGTCCCTGCCCTGCCCCACTTCCCAATGGCGGATGCAGGCGTCTGTGCTGCTTTTCCGCTGGGGGAGTTACTGGTGGGCTTGTAATCTGTTGGTTTTAATTATTTATCTATTTTTCCTTCTGTTATGTTGCCTCTGTGTTTCCAAGGCTCGCCACAGACTCGGCAGGGAGAGTGTTTCCTGGTGTTTGGAAACCTCTCTTCTTAAAATTCCCTTCCCGGGCTGGCTTCCCTTCCCGGGATGGAGCTCCCTCCCCACCTCCTTTGTCTCCTTTTTCGTCTTTTATATTTTTCCCTACCTGTTTTTGAAGACAATGGTCTGCCTTTTCTGGTGCCCTAATGTCCTCTGCCAGCCTACAGAAGAAGTTGTTTTGGAGTTTGCTCGGCGTTGAAATGTTCTTTTGAGGAATTTGTG
>NW_017195623.1:0-8841 GCF_001704415.2 Capra hircus
CTCTCGACTTACGACGGGGACCTCAGGGATCCGCTGTGGTGGCCTCAGGAAAGGCCAGTCCCATGTGAGTAGCTTGGGGGCCTCTCGGGATTCCTCTCCCGTCGATGCGGGGCCTAAGACCTTGTGTGGAGTAGGTGCCGGAACCTGAGGATTCCTCTCCAAGTGCTGACATGGATCTTGGGGTACGTCTGGAGTCGCCCAGGGGAGTCAGTCCTCGTCTCGAGTGGGGCATGTACGTGCGCTTTTCCTCCCGAGATGTAGCAGCAGTGTCATGCTTTCCTTCGCGTGGATCAAGGGATCTGCAACTTTCCCTCGAGGCTTTCCCACGAGGCTTTCCTCGAAGCTTTCCCACAGGTCTGTCCCACGTGCCACCGTGGTGTGAGTCGATCCTCGGCTTGAAAGTCGAGGCAGTGCAGGGAAACAAGGCCTGGAATGGACTGAGACATCTGGGGGACTCTGGGAATGGTGGCACGACCCTGGAGTTCCTCTCGCCTTTCCTGTGGAGAGCCTCCTCTTGAGATGCGACGGGAACGCCGGGAATTCTTTCCCGACCACGCAGGGAAATATCCCTGCCCTCGAGCTATGAGACGGAAACGGGGCTCCTCCGGATGAGGGCGGGACTCTCGTGCTTCCTCTCCAGTGGAGACGGGTATGTTGGGGAACTTCTTGAGTTGCAGCAAGGGTGTGAAGGACCCTTTGGAAAGTCAAGAGGTTAGTTGTGATTAGCCTCGAGATGCCTCAGCGGAAATGGGCCTAATCTCGCCTGGAAGGGAGAACCTCCTGGATTTTCTCTAGTTGCGGCAGGTGCTCTCGACTTACGACGGGGACCTCTGGGACCCGCTCTGGTGGCCTCAGGAAAGGCCAGTCCCCATGCTAGTTGCTGGGGCCACTCGGGATTCCTCTCCGTCGATGCTGGGGCCTAAGACCTTGTGTAGAGTCGGTGCAGGAACCGGAGAATTCCACTCCAGTGCTGACATGGTTCCTGGGGTACTTTTGGAGTCTCCCTAAGGGAGTCAGTCCTCGTCTCGAGTTGGGGCATGCACGTGCGCTTTCCTCCCGAGCTGTAGCTGTAGTGTCACGCTTCCCTTCGCGTGGATGAAGGAATCTGTGGCTTTTCCCCGAGTCTTTCCCCGAGGCTTTCCCACGAGGCTTTCCCAAATGTCTGTCCAACGTGCCACCGTGGTGTGAGTCATTCCTCGGCTTGAAAGTCGAGGCAGCAAAGGAAAACACGTTTCCCTGGAGTGGACTGAGACATCTGGGGGACTGTGGGAATGGTGGCCCGACCCTGGAGTTCCTCTCGCCTTTCCTGTGGAGAGCGCCTCCTCTTGACATGCGACGGGAAAGCCGGGAATTCTTTCCCGAACACGCAGGGAAAGTATCCCTCCTCTCGAGCTATGAGATAGAGACGGGGCTCCTCTGGATGTGGCGGGACTCTCGTGCTTCCTCTCTAGTGGAGCCGGGTATGTCGGGGAACTTCTTAAGTTGCAGTAAAAGTGTGAAGGACCCTTTGGGAGTTCCAGAGGTTAGGTGTGATTTGCCTCGAGACGCCTCAGCGGACATGGGCCTCATCTCGCCTGGCAGGGGAGAACCTCCTGTATTTTCTCGAGTTGGGGACAGGTGCTCTCGACTTACGACGGGGACTTCAGCGGACCCGCTCTGGTGGCCTCAGGAAAGGACCAGTCCCCATGCGAGTTCCTCGGGGACCTCTCGGGATTCCTCTCCCTTCGATGCTGGGGCCTAAGACCTTGTGTGGAGTCAGTGCCGAAACCTGAGGATTCCTCTCCAGTGCTGACATTGGATCTTGGGGCTACTTCTGGAGTCTCGCCAGGGGCGTCAGTCCTCGTCTCGGAGTAGGGGGCATGACACGTGCCACTTTCCTCCCGTGCTTGTAGCAGAAGTGTGCCGCTTCCCTTCCGCTGTGGATCAAGGGATGTGTGGCTTTCCCTCGAGGCTTTCCACGAGGCTTTCCCACGAGGCTTTCCCACAGGGCTGTCCCACGTGCCACCGTGGTGTGAGTCGATCCTCGGCTTGAACGTCGAGGCAGTGCAGGGGAAAACAGGTTTCCCTGGAATGGACTGAGACATCTGGGGACTCTGGGAATGGTGGCACGACCCTGGAGTTCCTCTCGCCTTTCCTGTGGAGAGCGCCTCCTCTTGAGATGCGACGGGAAACGCCGGGAATTCTTTCCCGACCACGCAGGGAAAGGATCCCTCCTCTCGAGCTAGGAGCGGAAACGGGGCTCCTCTAGGATGTGGCGGGACTCTCGTGCTTCCTCTCGAGTGGAGACGGGCATGTCGCGGGAACTATTTGAGTTGCCAGCAAGGTTGTGAAGGACCCTTTAGAAGTTCCAGATGTTAGATGTGATTAGCCTCGAGACGCCTCAGCGGAAATGGGCCTCATCTCGCCTGGAGGGGAGAACCTCCTGGATTTTCTCGACTTGCGGCAGGTGCTCTCGGACTTACGACGGGACCTCAGGGACCCGCTCTGGTGGCCTCAGGAAAGGCAGATCCCCATGCGAGTTGCTCCGGGCCTCTCGGGATTCCTCTCCGTCGATGCCGGTCCTAAGACCTTGTGTGGGAGTCACGTGCCCGAACCTGAGGATTCCTCTCCAGTGCCGACATGGATCTTGGGGTACTTCTGGAGTCTTCCCAGGGGAAGTCAGTCCTCCGTCTCGTGTGGGGCATGCACCGGCGCTTTCCTCCCGAGCTGTAGCAGCAGTGTCACGCTTCCATTCGCGTGGATCAAGGGATCAGGGGCTTTCCCTCGAGGCTTTCCCACTAGGCTTTCCCACGAGGCTTTCCCACAGGGATGTCCCACGTGCCACCGTGGTGTGAGTCGATCCTCGGCTTGGAAGTCGAGGCAGTGCAGGGAAAACAGGTTTCCCTGGAATGGACTGAGACATCTGGTGGACTCTGGGAATGTGGCACGACTCTGGGTACCTCTCGCACTTCCTGTGGGAGCGCCTCCTCTTGAGATGCGACGGAAACGCCGGGGATTCTTTCCCGAACACGCAGGGAAAGGATACCTCCTCTCGAGCTAGGTGGCGGTAACGGGGTTCCTCTGGATATTGGCGGGACTCTCCTGCTTCCTCTCGAGTGGAGACGGGTATGTCAGGGGAACTTCTTGAGTTGCAGCAAGGGTGTGAAGGACCCTTTGGAAGTTCCATAGGTTAGGTGTGATTAGCCTCGATACGCCTCTGGGAAATGGGCCTCATCTCGCCTGGAGGGGAGTACCTCCTGAATTTTCTCGAGTTGTGGCAGGCGCTCTCGACTTACGACGGGGACCTCAGGGACCCGCTCTGGTGGCCTCAGGAAAGGCCAGTCCACATGAGAGTTGCTTTGGGGCCTCTCGGGATTCCTCTCTCGTCGATGCCAGGGCCTAAGATCTTGTATGGAGTCGGTGCCGGAACCTGAGCATTCCTCTCCAGTGCAGACATGGATCCTGGGGTACTTCTGCAGTCTCCCCAGGGGAGTCAGTCCTCGTCTCTAGCGGGGCATGTACGTGCGCTTTCCTCCTGAGCTGAAGCAGCAGTGTCACGCTTCCCTATGCTTGGATCAAGGGATCTGTGCCTTTCCCTCGAGGCTTTCCCACGAGGCTTTCCCACGAGGCTTTCCCACGAGGCTTTCCCATGAGGCTTTCCCACAGGGCTGTCCCACGTGCCACCGTGGTGTGAGTCGATCCTCGGCTTGAAAGTCGAGGCAGTGCAGGGAAAACTGGTTTCCCTGGAATGGACTGAGACATCCAGGGGACTCTGGGAATGGTGGCACGACCCTGGAGTTCCTCTCACCTTTCCTGTGGAGCGCGACTCCTCTTGAGATGTGACGGGAACACCGGGAATTCTATCCCGACCACGCAGGGAAAGGATCCCTCTTCTCGAGCTAGAAGGCGGAAACGGGGCTCCTCTGGATGTAGGCGGGACTCTCGTGCTTCCTCTCGAGTGGAGACGGGAATGTCGGGGAACTTCTTGAGTTGCAGTAAGGGTGTGAAGGACCCTTTGGAAGTTCCACAGGTAAGGTGTGATTAGCCTCGAGATACCTCAGCGGAAATGGGACTCAGCTCACCTGGAGGGGAGAACCTCCTGGTTTTTCTCGAGTTGCGGCAGGTGCTCTCGACTTACGACGGGGACCTCAGGGACCCGCTGTGGTGGCCTCAGGAAAGGCCAGTACCCATGCGAGTTGCTCTGGGGCCTCTCGGGATTCCTCTCACGTCGATGCACGGGCCTAAGACCTTGTGTGGAGTCGGTGCCGGAACCTGAGGATTCCTCTCCAGTGCAGACATGGATCCTGGGGTACTTCTGGAGTCTCCCTAGGGGAGTCAGTCCTCGTCTCGAGCGGGGGCATGCACGTGCGCTTTCCTCCCGAGCTGTAGCAGCAGTGTCACGCTTCCCTTCGCGTGGATCAAGAGATCTGTGGCTTTCCCTTGAGGCTTTCCCACGAGGCTTTCCCACGAGGCTTTCTCACAAGGCTGTACCACGATGCCACGGTGGTGTGAGTCGATCCTCGGCTTGAAAGTCGAGGCAGTGCAGGGAAAACAGGTTTCCCTGGAATGGACTGAGACACCTGGGGGACTCTGGGAATGGTGGCACGACCCTGGTGTTCCTCTCGCCTTTCCTGTGGAGAGCGTCTCCTCTTGTGATGCGACGGGAACGCCGAGAATTCTTCCCCGAACACGCAGAGAAAGGATCCCTCCTCTCGAGCTAGGAGGCAGAAACGGGTCTCTTCTGGATGTGGGCGGGACTCTCGTGCTTCCTCTCGAGTGGAGACGGGTAAGTCGGGGAACTTCTTGAGTTGCAGCAAGATTGTGAAGGACCCTTTGGAATTTCCAGAGGTTAAGTGTGATTAGCCTCGAGACGCCTCAGCGGAAATGGGCCTCATCTCGCCTGGAGGGACGAACCTCCTGGATTTTCTCGAGTTGCGGCAGGTGCTCTCGACTTCAGACGGGGACCTCAGGGACCCGCTCTCGAGGCCTCAGGAAAGGCCAGTCCCTATGCCAGTTGCTCGCGAGCCTCTCGGGATTCCTCTCCCGTCGATGCTGGTGCCTAAGACCTTGTGGGGAGTCGGTGCCCGCACCTGAGGATTCCTCTCCAGTGCTGACACGGATCTTGGGGTACTTCTGGAGTCTCCCCTGGGGAGTCAGTCCTCGTCTCGAGTGGGGGCAGGGACGTGCGATTTCCTCCCGAGCTGTAGCAGCAGTGTCATGCTTCCCTTCGCGTGGATCAAGGGATCTGTGGCTTTGCCTCAAGGCTTTCCACTAGGCTTTCCCACGAGGCTTTCCCACAGGGCTGTCCCACGTGCCACCGTGGTGTGAGTTGATCCTCGGCTTGAAAGTCGAGGCAGTGCAGGGAAAACAGGTTTCCCTGGAATGGACAGACATCTGGGTGACTCTGGGAATGGTGGCCCGACCCTAGAGTTCCTCTCGCCTTTCCTATGGAGAGAGCCTCCTCTTGAGATGCGACGGGAACGCCGGGAATTCTTTCCCGACCACGCAGGGAAAGGTTCCCTCCTCTCGAGCTATGAGGCGGAAACGGGGCTCCTCTGGATGTGGGCAGAACTCTCGTGCTTCCTCTCGAGTCGAGACGGGTATGTTTGGGAACTTCTTGAGTTGCAGCAAGGGTGTGAAGGACCTTTGGAATTTCCAGAGGTTAGATGTGACTAGCCTCAAGATGCCTCAGCGGAAATGGGCCTCATATAGCCTGGAGGGGAGAACCTCCTGGATTTTCTCGAGTTGCGGCAGGTGCTCTTGATTTACGACGGGGACCCCTGGGACCCGCTCTGGTGGCCTCAGGAAAGGCCAGTCCCAATGCGAGTTGCTCGGGGGACTCTCGGGATTCCTCTCCCGTCGATGCTGGGGCCTAAGACCTTGTGTGGACTCAGTGACGCAACCTGAGGATTCCTCTCCATTGCTGACATGGATCTTGGGGTACTTCTGGAGTCTCCCCAGGGGAGTCAGTACGCGTCTCGAGTGGGGGCATGCACGTGCGCTTTCCTCCCGAGCTGTAGCAGCAGTGTCTCCCTTCCCCTCGCGAGGATCAAGAGATCAGGGATTTCCCTCGAGGCTTTCCCACGAGGCTTTCCCACGAGGCTTTCTCACAAGGCTCTCCCACGTGCCACCGTGGTGTGAGTCCATCCTCGGCTTGAAAAGTCGAGGCAGTGCAGGAAAACTGTTTTCCCTGGAATGGACGGAGACATCTGGTTGCCTCTGGGAATGGTGGCACGACGCTGGAGTTCCTCTCGCCTTTCCTGTGGAGAGCGCCTCCTCTTGAGATTCGACGGGAACGCCGGGAATTCTTTCCGGACGACGCAGGGAAAGGATCCCTCCTCTCAAGCTAGAGGCGGAAACGGGGCTCCTCTGGATGTGGGCGGGACTCTCGTGCTTCCTCTGGAGCGGAGACGGGTATGTCGGGGAACTTCTTGAGTTGCAGCAAGGGTGTGAAGGACCTTTGGAAGTTCCAGAGGTTAGGTGTGAGTAGCCTCGAGACGCCTCAGCGGAAATGGCCCTCATCTCGCCTGGAGGGGAGAACCTCCTGGATTTTCTCGAAGTTGCGGCAGTTTGCCTCTCCACTTACGACGGGGACCTCAGGGACCCGCTCTGGTGGCCTCAGGAAAGACCAGTCCCCATGCGAGTTGCTCGGGGGCCTCTCGGGATTCCTCTCCTGTCGATGCTGGGGCCTAAGACCTTGTGTGGAGTCAGTGCTGGAACCTGAGCATTCCTCTCCAGTGCTGTCATGGATCTTGGGTACTTCTGGAGTCTCCCCAGGGGAGTCAGTCCTCCTCTCGAGTGGGGGCATGCACGTGCGCTTTCCTCCTTAGCTGAAGCAGCAGTGTCACGCTTCCCTATGCTTGGATCAAGGGATCTGTGCCTTTCCCTCGAGGCTTTCCCACGAGGCTTTCCCACGAGGCTTTCCCACGAGGCTTTCCCACGAGGCTTTCCCATGAGGCTTTCCCACAGGGCTGTCCCACGTGCCACCGTGGTGTGAGTCGATTCTCGGTTTGAAAGTCGAGGCAGTGAAGGGAAGACAGGTTTCCCTGGAATGGACTGAGAGATCCAGGGACTCTGGGAATGGTGGCACGACCCTGGAGTTCCTCTCACCTTTCCTGTGGAGCGCGACTCCTCTTGAGATGTGACAGGAACATCGGGAATTCTATCCCGACCACGCAGGGAAAGGATCCCTCCTCTTGAGCTAGAAGGCGGAAACGGGGCTTCTCTCGATGTGTGCGGGACTCTCGTGCTTCCTCTCGAGTTGAGACGGGTATGTCGGGGAACTTCTTGAGTTGCAGTAAGGGTGTGAAGGACCCTTTGGAAGTTCCACAGGTAAGGTGTGATTAGCCTCGAGATACCTCAGCGGAAATGGGACTCAGCTCACCTGGAGGGGAGAACCTCCTGGATTTTCTCGAGTTGCGGCAGGTGCTCTCGACTTACGACGGGGGACCTCAGGGATCCGCTGTGGTGGCCTCAGGAAAGGCCAGTCCCCATGTGAGTAGCTTGGGGGCCTCTCGGGATTCCTCTCCCGTCGATGGCCGGGGCCTAAGACCTTGTGTGGAGTAGGTGCCGGAACCTGAGGATTCCTCTCCAGTGCTGACATGGATCTTGGGGTACGTCTGGAGTCGCCCCAGGGGAGTCAGTCCTCGTCTCGAGTGGGGGCATGTACGTGCGCTTTCCTCCCGAGATGTAGCAGCAGTGTCATGCTTCCCTTCGCGTGGATCAAGGGATCTGCAACTTTCCCTCGAGGCTTTCCCACGAGGCTTTCCCTCGAAGCTTTCCCACAGGTCTGTCCCACGTGCCACCGTGGTGTGAGTCGATCCTCGGCTTGAAAGTCGAGGCAGTGCAGGGAAAACAGGTTTCCCTGGAATGGACTGAGACATCTGGGGGACTCTGGGAATGGTGGCACGACCCTGGAGTTCCTCTCGCCTTTCCTGTGGAGAGCGCCTCCTCTTGAGATGCGACGGGAACGCCGGGAATTCTTTCCCGACCACGCAGGGAAATATCCCTGCCCTCGAGCTATGAGACGCAAACGGGGCTCCTCCGGATGAGGGCGGGACTCTCGTGCTTCCTCTCCAGTGGAGACGGGTATGTTGGGAACTTCTTGAGTTGCAGCAAGGGTGTGAAGGACCCTTTGGAAAGTCAAGAGGTTAGTTGTGATTAGCCTCGAGATGCCTCAGCGGGAAATGGGCCTAATCTCGCCTGGAAGGGAGAACCTCCTGGATTTTCTCTAGTTGCGGCAGGTGCTCTCGACTTACGACGGGGACCTCTGGGACCCGCTCTGGTGGCCTCAGGAAAGGCCAGTCCCCATGCTAGTTGCATGGGGCCACTCGGGATTCCTCTCCCCGTCGATGGGGCCTAAGACCTTGTGTAGAGTCGGTGCAGAACCGGGAGAATTCCACTCCAGTGCTGACATGGTTCCTGGGGTACTTTTGGAGTCTCCCTAAGGAGTTCCTCGTCTCGAGTTGGGGCATGCGTGCGCTTTCCTCCGAGTTAGCTGCTCACGCTCCCGAGCGCTGAAGGTCACGCCCTGTGGCTTTCCCCCGAGTCTTTCCCACGAGGCTTTCCCACGAGGCTTCCAAATGTCTGTCCAACGTGCCAGTGTGTGAGTCATTCCTCGGCTTGAAAGTCGAGGCAGTGAAAGGAAAACACGTTTCCCTGGAGTGGACTGAGACATCTGGGGGACTGTGGGAATGGTGGCCCGACCCTGGAGTTCCTCTCGCCTTTCCTGTGGAGAGCGCCTCCTCTTGACATGCGACGGGAAAGCCGGGAATTCTTTCCGAACACGCAGGGAAAGTATCCCTCCTCTCGCGGCTATGAGATAGAGACGGGGCTCCTCTGGATGTGGGCGGGACTCTCGTG
>NW_017195624.1:0-8841 GCF_001704415.2 Capra hircus
CACCCACAGCATGCATTGAGATCACATTGGCAGCAGATGAGTCATCCCAGGCCAGAAAATGATGGACATGAATCTTGAAGAAAGGCAGATTTCCAAGCAAATATATAGTTCATTCACAGAGGTTAAGAGAACCAGGTATGAGTAAGACAACCGGTTTGTCGAGTCGTTTCTGAGCCCTTAGGGGGGAACTGACCTGAAGACATTAACATACCTTAAGACAAACATTTCCATAAGAACAATGCATTGCTTAGTTCAAGGTTTGAGAAAAGTTAAATTCAGGTGGAGCCAGGAGTTGTCATGGCAAACACAGAATTTTCAGAGAAACCTTCTTTTACATTTGTATCAAGATGGAGAAAAAAAAACCGCAGCCCTCTTTGGTCTCCTCCTGCCTCTTAGAGAGAGAAAAAAACGTCTGACACTTGCAGTTTATTTTCTCTGTCTGGAGACCCCTGGCCTTCCTGCCTGTTATCCTCTCCAGGCCTGTAGGAAGCAATCCACTCGGCTGCTTGGGAAAAGCGCGCGGGTCTGAGCTGTATGCAAAGGGGTGAAGCGGTAAAACCCTCGGCCCCAAAGGCGAGGCTTTTCTGCGATCGCCATTTCAGTCGGCTCCGAGACTGCAAACAAAGGGCAGAAGACATGGTTCCCTGCTCCGCCGAGTCCGAGTTCCCTTACCTGTGGTCCACAGCCCTGCGCTCTGCTCGCTGGATGCCAATCGACGGGGACCAGGAGCCCACGAAACGAGCAGTCCCAGCTGCAATGGCGAGCCCTGAGAGCACAACTGGGGACCCCTGGCCCCGAGGCGCCGCCATGTTCACCCGCCCCAGACCCGCTCCCGTGAGCCGCGCCCCTGACCAGCCGCCCAGGCTCGCCCCGCCCCGCGCGCGCACGGTGCGCCCGCCCCACGCCCCCTGCCAGGCCAGGCCCGCGGGACCGCGACTGCCTCCAGGGGAAACACAAGGACAAGCAGATCCACCCCACCGAGACAACCCAAGCTTTTTCTCAGCTCATCTGTCTATGATTTAGGGATAAGAAGCAAAGATGACCTAGGACAGCCATGATATTCTATAGAGCCAGACCCTGGCGCGCAGAGGCTTGAAGAGGGCCCGGGAGCGCTGCCTGAAACAGCAAGCCTCTGTAGCATAGCGGTTAGGCAGGCTGGTAAGTCAGGCAGACTAGGGTCTGTAGGTCAGGAGTTCAAGTCCCGGGTTTAACTCTTTCCCTTTTAGGGGGCGGGGGACCACAAGAGGCGGGCTTAGACCAGAAAAGTTTCTTTTGATTTTAGAGGTTTATTGTGAAGCTTAGGGTTAGGGTTCGGGCAACCCCCAACTCGCTCGGGTTCGGGTTCGGGGTTAGGGTTAGAATTCGGGGAACCCCCCTCTTCTTAGAGTTCGGGTTTGGGTTAGGGTTCAGGTCAGGGTCAGGGTTCAGGTTACGGTTAGGGCTTAAAGTGAGCGCTAATGGGGCCCATAGTTCTTTATTAGCCTGCCCTGGCGGGCCGAGGCTTGAAGAGTGCCTGGGAGCAGCATGAAACCCGGGGGGCTTTGTTAGCATAGCGGTTAGGCTGACGGCCGAGTAAACATGCAATCTGGCTTTGTGGGTCAGAAGTTCCAGTCCGGGCTTGCCTTTTTGCTTTGAGCGGATGGGACCGCAAGGGGCGGGGCTTAGGCCAGAAAAGTTTCTTTTCTTTTTAGAGTTTTATTGTTAGGGTTAGGGTTAGGGTTAGGGTGCCGGCATCCCCTCAACTTGTTAGGGTTCAGGTTCAGAGTTCGGGTTACGGGAATCCCCTCCCTTCTTAGGGTTTGGATTCGGGTTCGGTTAGGGTTCAGGGTTCGGGTTTGGGGTTTGGAGTTCAGGGTTTGGGGTTCCGGGTTCGCGGTTCTCGTTTGGGGTTTGGGGTTCCGATTAGGGGTTCAAGGTTCAGCTTAGGGGTTTGGGGTTTGGGGATCAGGTTATGGGTTCTCGGTTCAGATTAGGGGTTTGCAGTTGGGGTTTGGGGTTTGAGGATCGGTTAAGGGTTTGGGGTTTGGGGCTCGCGGTTTGAGTTTGGGGCTTGGGTTTGGGGTTTGGGGATCAGGTTAGGGGTTCTCGGATTGGTTTAGAGGTTCGCAGTTGGGGTTTGGGGTTTGAGGTTAGGTTTTTTGGGGTTGAGGTTCACGGTTTGGGGATTTGGGATTCGGGTTTGGGGTTCGGTTTGGGTTTGGGTTTGGGTTAGGGGTTCGCGGTTAGGATTTGGGGTTGGGGTTCGGGGTAGGGATTCTCGGTTCGGGTTAGGGGTTGGCAGTTTAGGTTAAGGCTTAGGGGTTTGGGGTTTGGGGTTTGGGATTTGGTGAGGGGTTCGCGGTTTGGGGTTCCAGTTATGGGTTTGGGGTTTGGGTTGAGGGTTGGGGTTGGGGATTAGGGTTCGGTTTCTGGGTTGACGGTTTGGGTTAGGGATTAGGGGTTTAGGATTTGGTTTGGGGTTTGGGGATTCGGGTTTGAGGTTCCGATTAGGGGTTGAGTATGTGAGGTTTGTGGTTCGGGGGTCGAGATTTGAGGTTTGGGGTTTTGGGGTTCAGGGGATTGGGTTCATGGTTTGGGGTTGGGTGTGAGGTGCAGTTTCGAGTTTTGCTGTTCGGTTAGGTTAGGGGTTGGCAGTTCGGGTTCAGCTTAGAGGTTTTGGGGTGTGCGGTTTTGGATTTGAGGTTTGGGGTTCCGGTTAGGGTTTGGGGTTTGGGTTCGGGTTAGCAGTTTGGAGTTTGGGTTTTGGGGGTGGGTTTCGGGGTTTAGGGTTTCGGGTTTTGGTGCGGTTTGGGATTGGGGTTTGGGATTTGGGGTTCAGGTTAGGGGTTTGCGATTCCGTTAGGGGTTTGGGGTTCGGGTTCGGGGTGGGGTGGGGGTACAGGTTAGGGGTTTTGGGTTCAGGGTTTGGGGTTCGGTTTAGGGTGTGCGGTTTGGGTTTGGGTTTGGGGTTCGGGCTAGTGGTTTGGGGTTCGGGGTTGGGTTCTGGATTGGGGTTCGGAGTTATGGATTCGGGGTTTGGGCTACGTGTTTCAGGATTTTTCGGGGCTTGAGGGTCGGGGTTTGGTTTGGGGTTTAGGGCTCGGGTTAGGGGTTTGGGTTAGGGGTTAGGGGTTCACGGTACGGGTTAGGTGTTTGGGTTCGGAGTTTGGGGATTGGGTTAGGGGTTTTGAGTTCGGTAAGGGGTTTGGAGTTCCCTGTTCAGGGTTTGGGTTTGCGGTTGGGATAGGGGTTCAGATTCAGGATATGGGGTTTGGGGGTTCGGGTTTCCCATGTTTGGGTATGTGGTTCGGGGTTTGGGGTATGTGGTTCATTGTTTGGGGTTTGAAAGCCCTCCTTGCAGGGAGCTAGGTGCGCCTCCAGTACGGCAGGGCTCTGGCTCTGCTCAGAGCCCCCGATCTGGCAGAGTTCCCGTCGCGAGGCTGCTCTGCCATGGCGAGCCTTGCCCAGACTTACCTTGCTTTTAGGCTTCCTCCCTAGGAAGGAGCAGGCTGTGTGAGGCTGGGAGACGCCACTGGCGCCTTCCTGGCTTCAGCTCTTCCCCTGCCTTGCCTTTGCACTTAGGTCCCAAGCGTCCTTGAGGAGGGCTTAGGGGCTGGTGGGTTGCACACTGCCAAGGGCTCCAGCAGTGAAAGCTCTGTCAGAGGGAAGCGAAGGGGCAACAGCAGGGCTCTTTCAGCGGTTCCTTGGCCGCCCAGACAAAGATCCGCACGGAGAGCACCAGGTTCCAAGGGCCCCTGGCTGGGTTTTGCATCCCCACACTCCCAGAGGCTGACTCCGTGGGTGCCTAGAAAGTGTGTGAGAGACGTAGGTTCCCTAGCACTCTCCTCCCCAGCAGAGACATGTGCAGGTGGTTGGGGCCTTATCCTGCGTGTCTGGGTTCCCGCCCACAGCCCCAACTCAGGGGAAGCAGGCCCCTGAGGCAAGACCTGCTGGAGGAGCCCTGCGCGCCCGCCTGATAGGCGAGAGCACAGCCAGCAGTGTAGCGAGCCTCCTCGGGAGAAGAGGAGGCAGCCGAGCCCAGTCAAGAGGAAAGCCCTGCTTGCACGGAGCTAAGTGGGCCTCCAGTACGGCAGAGCTCTAGCTCTGCTCAGAGCCCCGATCTGGCAGAGTTTCTGGCGCGAGGCTGCTCGGCCGGGGGCTCGCCTTGCCCAGACTTGCCTTGCTTTAAGGCTGCCTCCCCAGGAAGGAGCTGTCTGAGCGAGCCTGGGAGACGCCACTGGTGCCTTCCTTGCCTCAGCTCCAATCCTGCCTTGCCTTTGCACATAGGTGCCAGGCGTGGTTGGGGAGGGCTTAGGGGGTGGTGGGTTGCACACTGCCAAGGGCTTCAGCAGTGAGAGCTCTGTCAGAGGGAAGGGAAGGGCAACTGCAGGGCTCCTCCAGCGGTTTTTAGGCCGCCTAGAATCAGCGCCGCACCGAGAGCACCAGGCTCCCAGGGCCCCTGGCTGTGGTTTTCAGCCCCGGACACACGGAGGCTGATTCCTTGGGTGCCCAGAAAGTGTATGACAGACGTAGGTTCCCTAGCACTCTCCTCCCCAGCAGAGACATGTGCAGGTGGTTGGGGCCTGATCCTGCGTGTCTGGGTTCCTGCCCACAGCCCCAACTCAGGGGAAGCAGCCCCTGAGGCAAGACCTGCTGGAGGAGCCCTGCACCCCCGCCTGATAGGCGAGTGCACAGCCAGCAGGGAAGCGAGCCTCCTCGGTGGAAGAGGAGGCAGCCCAGCCCCGTCAAGTTGAAAGCCCTGCTTGCACGGAGCTAAGTGCGCTTCCAGTATCGGCAGAGCTCTAGCTCTGCTCAGAGCCCCGATCTGGCAGAGTTCCTGGCGCGAGGCTGCCGCGGGCCGGGGGCTCGCCTTGCCCAGACTTGCCTTGCTTTTAGGCTCCCTCCCCAGGAAGGAGCTGTCTGAGCGAGCCTGGGAGACGCCACTGGTGCCTTCCTTGCCTCAGCTCCAATCCTGCCTTGCCTTTGCACATAGGTGCCAGGCGTGGTTGGGGAGGGCTTAGGGGTGGTGAGTTGCACACTGCCAAGGGCTTCAGCAGTGAGAGCTCTGTCAGAGGGAAGGGAAAGGGCAACTGCAGGGCTCCTCCAGCGGTTTCTAGGCCGCCTAGAATCAGCGCCGCACCGAGAGCACCAGGCTCCCAGGGCCCCTGGCTGGGGTTTTTCAGCCCCGCACACACGGAGGCTGATTCCTTGGGTGCCCAGAAAGTGTATGACAGACGTAGGTTCCCTAGCACTCTCCTCCCCAGCAGAGACATGTGCAGGTGGTTTGGGGCCTGATCCTGCGTGTCTGGGTTCCTGCCCACAGCCCCAACTCAGGGGAAGCAGCCCCTGAGGCAAGACCTGCTGGAGGAGCCCTGCGCCCCCGCCTGATAGGCGAGTGCACAGCCAGCAGGGAAGCGAGCCTCCTCGGGGAAGAGGAGGCAGCCAAGTCCCCGTCAAGCTGAAATCCCTGCTTGCACGGAGCTAAGTGCGCTCCAGTACGGCCAGAGCTCTAGCTCTGCTCAGAGCCCCGATCTGGCAGAGTTCCTGGCGCGAGGCTGCTCTGCCGGGGGCTAGCCTTGCCCAGACTTGCCTTGCTTTTAGGCTGCCTCTCCAGGAAGGAGCAGGCAGCAGGAGCCTGGGAGTCGCCACTGGCGCCTTTCTTGCCTCAGCTCCAATCCTGCCTTGCCTTTGCACTTAGGTCCAGTCCTCCTTAAGGAGGAGTTTAGGGGCTGGTGGGTTGCACACTGCCAAGGGCCTCCAGCAGTGAGAATTCTGTCAGAGGGAAGGGAAGGGCAACTGCAGGGCTCCTCCAGCGGTTGCTTGGCCGCCCAGATTCAGCGCCACACGGAGAGCACCAGGCTCCCAGGGCCCCTGGCTGGGGTTTCAGCCCCGCACACACCGGAGGCTGATTCCTTGGGTGCCCAGAAAGTGTATGACAGACGTAGGTTCCCTAGCACTCTCCTCCCCAGCAGAGACATGTGCAGGTGTTTGGGGCCTGATCCTGCGTGTCTGGGTTCCCTGCCCACAGCCCCAACTCAGGGGAAGCAGCCCCTGAGGCAAGACCTGCTGAGGAGCCCTGCGCCCCCGCCTGATAGGGCGAGTGCACAGCCAGCAGGGAAGCGAGCCTCCTCGGGGAAGAGGAGGCAGCAGTCCCCGTCAAGCTGAAATCCCTGCTTACACGAAGCTAAAGTGCGACTCCAGTACGGCAGATCTCTAGCTCTGTTCAGAGGCCCGATCTGGCAGAGTTCCTGGCACCAAGATGCTCTGCCATAGGCCGAGCCTTGCGCAGACTTGCCTTGCTTTAAGGCTCCCTCCCCAGGAAGGAGCAGGCTGTGTGAGGCCTCGGAAACGCCACTGGGCCTTCCTGGCTTCAGCTCTACCCTGCCTTGCCTTTGCACTTAGGTCCCAAGCGTCCTTGAGGAGGGCTTAGGGGCTGGTGGGTTGCACACTGCCAAGGGCTCCAGCAGTGAAAGCTCTGTCAGAGGGAAGCGAAGGGCAACAGCAGGGCTCCTTCAGCGGTTCCTTGGCCGCCCAGACAAGCGCCGCACGGAGAGCACCAGGTTCCAAGGGCCCCTGGCTGGGTTTTGCATCCCGCACACTCCCAGAGGCTGACTCCGTTGGGTGCCTAGAAAGTGTGTGAGAGACGTAGGTTCCCTAGCACTCTCCTCCCCAGCAGAGACATGTGCAGGTGGTTGGGGCCTTATCCTGCGTGTCTGGGTTCCTGCCCACAGCCCCAACTCAGGGGAAGCAGCCCCTGAGGCAAGACCTGCTGGAGGAGCCCTGCGCCCCGCCTGATAGGCGAGTGCACAGCCAGCAGTGGAAGCGAGCCTCCTCGGGAGAAGAGGAGGCAGCCCGAGCCCCGTCAAGAGGAAAGCCCTGCTTGCACGGAGCTAAGTGCGGCCTCCAGTACGGCAGAGCTCTAGCTCTGCTCAGAGCCCCGATCTGGCAGAGTTCCTGGCGCGAGGCTGCTCTGCCGGGGGCTAGCCTTGCCCAGACTTGCCTTGCTTTTAGGCTGCCTCTCCAGGAAGGAGCAGGCAGCAGGAGCCTGGGAGTCGCCACTGGCGCCTTTCTTGCCTCAGCTCCAATCCTGCCTTGCCTTTGCACTTAGGTCCCAGTCCTCCTTAAGGAGAGCTTAGGGGCTGGTGGGTTGCACACTGCCAAGGGCTCCAGCAGTGAGAATTCTGTCAGAGGGAAGGGAAGGGCAACTGCAGGGCTCTCCAGCGGTTGCTTGGCCGCCCAGATTCAGCGCCACACGGAGAGCACCAGGCTCCCAGGGCCCCTGGCTGGGGTTTTCAGCCCCGCCACACACGGAGGCTGATTCCTTGGGTGCCCAGAAAGTGTATGACAGACGTAGGTTCCCTAGCACTCTCCTCCCCAGCAGAGACATGTGCAGGTGTTTGGGGCCTGATCCTGCGTGTCTGGGTTCCTGCCACAGCCCCAACTCAGGGGAAGCAGCCCCTGAGGCAAGACCCTGCTGGAGGAGCCCTGCGCCCCCGCCTGATAGGCGAGTGCACAGCCAGCAGGGAAGCGAGCCTCCTCGGGGGGAAGAGGAGGCAGCAAGTCCCCGTCAAGCTGAAATCCCTGCTTACACGAAGCTAAGTGCGACTCCAGTACGGCAGATCTCTAGCTCTGTTCAGAGGCCCGATCTGGCAGAGCTTCCTGGCACCAAGATGCTCTGCCATAGGCGAGCCTTGCGCAGACTTGCCTTGCTTTAAGGCTCCCTCCCCAGGAAGGAGCAGGCTGTGTGAGGCTCGGAAACGCCACTGGCGCCTTCCTGGCTTCAGCTCTACCCCTGCCTTGCCTTTGCACTTAGGTCCCAAGCGTCCTTGAGGAGGGCTTAGGGGCTGGTGGGTTGCACACTGCCAAGGGCTCCAGCAGTGAAAGCTCTGTCAGAGGGAAGCGAAGGGCAACAGCAGGCTCCTTCAGCGGTTCCTTGGCCGCCCAGACAAAGCCCCGCACGGAGCACCAGGTTCCAAGGGCCCTGGCTGGGTTTTGCATCCCCACACTCCCAGAGGCTGACTCCGTGGCGTGCTAGAAAGTGTGTGAGAGACGTAGGTTCCCTAGCACTCTCTCCCCAGCAGAGACATGTGCAGGTGGTTGGGGCCTGATCCTGCGTGTCTGGGTTCCGCCCACAGCCCCAACTCAGGGGAAGCAGCCCCTGAGGCAAGACCTGCTGGAGGAGCCCTGCGCGCCCGCCTGATAGGCGAGAGCACAGCCAGCAGTGTAGCGAGCCTCCTCGGGGAAGAGGAGCAGCCAGCCCAGTCAGAGGAAAGCCCTGCTTGCACGGAGCTAAGTGGGCCTCCAGTACGGCAGAGCTCTAGCTCTGCTCAGAGCCCCGATCTGGCAGAGTTCCTGGCGCGAGGCTGCTCTGCCGGGGGCTCGCCTTGCCCAGACTTGCCTTGCTTTTAGGCTGCCTCTCCAGGAAGGAGCAGGCAGCAGGAGCCTGGGAGTCGCCACTGGCGCCTTTCTTGCCTCAGCTCCAATCCTGCCTTGCCTTTGCACTTAGGTCCCAGTCCTCCTTAAGGAGAGCTTAGGGGCTGGTGGGTTGCACACTGCCAAGGGCTCAGCAGTGAGAACTCTGTCAGAGGGAAGGAAGGGCAACTGCAGGGCTCCTCCAGCGGTTTGCTTGGCCGCCCAGATCAGCGCCACACGAGAGCACAGGCTCCCAGGGCCCCTGGCTGGGGTTTTCAGCCCCGCACACACGGAGGCTGATTCCTTGGGTGCCCAGAAAGTGTATGACAGACGTAGGTTCCCTAGCACTCTCCTCCCAGCAGAGACATGTGCAGGTGTTTGGGGCCTGATCCTGCCGCTGTCTGGGTTCCTGCCCACAGCCCCAACTCAGGGGAAGCAGCCCCTGAGCAA
>NW_017195625.1:0-8840 GCF_001704415.2 Capra hircus
AGGGTGTGAAAGACCCTTTGTAAGTTAGAGACGTTAGGTTTGATTAGCCTCGAGATGCCTCAGCGGAAATGGGCCTAATCTCGCCTGGAAGGAGAACCTCCTGGATTTTCTCGAGGTGCGGCAGGTGCTCTCGACTTACAATGGGGACCATCAGGGACCCGCTCTGGTGGCCTCAGGAAAGGCCAGTCCCATGCGAGTTGCTCCGGGGCCTTTCGGGATTCTCTCCCGTCAATGACGGGGCCTAAGATCTTTGTCGAGACCGTGCCGGAACCTGAGGATTCCTCTCCAGTGCTGACATGGTCTTGGGGTACTTCTGGAGTCTCCCCAGGGGAGTCAGTCCTCGTCTCGAGTGGGGGCATGCACGTGCGCTTTCCTCCCGAGCTGTAGCAGCAGTGTCACACTTCCCTTTGCGTGGATCAAGGGATCTGTGGCTTTTCCTCGAGGCTTCCCCACGAGGCTTTCCCACGAGGCTTTCACACAGGGCTGTCCCACGTGCCACCGTGGTGTGAGTGGATCCTCGGCTTGAAAGTCGAGGCAGTGCAGGGAAAACAGGTTTCCTTGGAATGGACTGAGAAATCTCTGGCACTCAGGGAATGGTGTCACGACCCTGGAGATCCCCTCGTGTTTCCTGTGGAGACCGCCTCCTCTTGAGATGCGACCGGAACGCCGGGAATTCTTTCCCGACCACGCAGGGAAAGGATTCCACCTCTCGATCTATCAGGCGGAAACGGGGCTTCTCTGGATGTGGGCAGGACTCTCGTGCGTCCTCTCGAGTGGAGAGGGTACGTCGTGGGAACTTCTTGAGTTGCAGCAAGGGTGTGAAGGACCCTTTGGAAGTTCCAGAGGCCAGGTTGATTAGCCTCGAGACGCCTCCGCGGAAAATGGGCTTCATCTCGCCTGGAGGGGAGAACCTCCTGGATTTTCTAGAGTTGCCCACAGGTGCTCTCGACTTAAGACGAGGACCTCAGGGACCTGGTCTGGTGGCCTCAGGAAAGGCCAGTCCCCATGCGAGTTGCTAGGGGGCCCTTCGGGATTCCTCTCCCGTCGATGCCGGGCCTAAGACGTTGTGTGGAGACGGTGCCGGAACCTGAGGATTCCTCTCCAGTGCTGACATGGATCTTGGGTACTTCTGGAGTCTCCCCAGGGGAGTCAGTCCTCGTCTCGACTTAGGTCATGCACGTGCACTTTCCTCCCCGAGCTGTAGGCAGCAGTGTCATGCTTCCCTTCGCGTGGATGAAGAAATCTGTGGCTTTCATCGAGGTTTTTGCAGGAGGCTTTCCCACGAGGCTTTCCCACAGGGCTGTCCCACGTGCCACCGGTGGTGTGAGTCGATCCTCGGCTTGAAAGTCGAGGCAGTGCAGGGAAAACTGGTTTCCCTGGAATGGACTGAGACATCTGGGGGACTCTGGGTATGGTGGCTCGACCCTGGAGTTCCTCTCGCCTTTCCTGTGGAGAGCGCCTCCTCTTGAGATGCGATGGAAACGCCGGGAATTCTATCCCGAACACGCAGGGAAAGGATCCCTCCTCTCGAGCTAGGAGGCGGAAACGGGGCTCCTCTGGATGTGGGCGGGAGGCTCGAGCTTTCTCTCAAGTGGAGACGGCTTATGTCGGGGAACTTCTTGAGTTGCAACAAGTGGGTGATGTACCCTTTGGAAGTTCCAGAGGTTAGGTGTGATTAGCCTCGAGAGGCCTCATTGGAAATGGGCCTCATCTCGCCTGGAGGGAGAACCTTCTGGATTTTCTCGAGTTGCAGCAGTTTCTCTCCACTTACGACGGGGACCTCAGGGACATGCTCTGGTGGCCTCAGGAAAGGCCATTCCCCATGCGAGTTGCACGGGGGCCTCTCGGGATTCCTCTCCCTGTCGATGCCGGGTCCTAAGACCTTGTGTGGAGTCGGTGCCGGAACCTGAGGATTCCTCTCCAGTCCTGACATGGATCTTGGGGTACGTCCTGAGTCTCCCCTGGGGAGTCAGTCCTCGTCTCGAGTGGGGGCATGCACGTGCGCATTTCCTCCCCAGCTATAGCAGCAGTGTCAGGCTTCCCTTCGCGTGGATCAAGGGATCTGTGGCTTTCCCTCGAGGCTTTCCCACGAGGCTTTCCCTCGAGTCTTTCCCACAAGGCTGTCCCACGTGCCACCGTGGTGAGAGTCGATCCTCGGCTTGAAAGTCGAGGCAGTGCAGGGAAAAAAGGTTTCCCTGAATTGGACTGAGACATCTGAGGGACTCTGGGAATGGTGGCACGACCCTGGAGTTCCTCTCGCCTTTCCTGTGGAGAGCGCCTCTTCTTGAGATGCGACGGAAACGTCGGGAATTCTTTCCCGAACACGAAGGGAAAGGATCCCTCCTCTCGAGCTAGGAGGCGGAAACGGGGCTCCTCTGGATGTGGGCCGGACTCTCGTGCTTCCTTTCGAGTGGAGACGGGTATGTCGGGGAACTTCTTGAGTTGCAGCAAGGGTGTGAAGGACCCTTTGGAAATTCCAGATGTTCGGTGTGATTAGCCTCGAGACGCCTCACCGGAAATGGGCCTCATCTCGCCTGGAAGGGAGAACCTCCTGGATTTTCTCTAGTTGCGGCAGGTGCTCTCGACTTACGACGGGGACCTCTGGGACCCGCTCTGGTGGCCTCAGGAAAGGCCAGTCCCCATGCTAGTTGCATGGGGCCTCTCGGGATTCCTCTCCCGTCGATGCTGGGTCCTAAGACCTTGTGTAGAGTAGGTGCCAGGAACCGGAGGATTCCACTCCAGTGCTGACATGGTTCCTGGGGTACTTTTGGAGTCTCCCTAAGGGAGTCAGTCCTCGTCTCGAGTGGGGCATGCACGTGCGCTTTCCTCCCGAGCTGTAGCTAGCAGTGTCACGCTTCCCTTCGCGTGGATCAAGGAATCTGTGGCTTTCCCCGAGCTCCAGAGGCTTTCCCACGAGGCTTTCCCACGAGGCTTTCCCAAATGGCTGTCCCACGTGCCACCGTGGTGTGAGTCGATCCTCGGCTTGAAAGTCGAGGCAGTGCAGGAAAACAGGTTTCCCTGGAATGGACTGAGACATCTGGGGGACTCTGGGAATGGTGGCACGACCCTGGAGTTCCTCTCGCCTTTCCTGTGGAGAGTGCCTCCTCTTGAGATGCGACGGAAATGCCGGGAATTCTTTCCCGACCACGCAGGGGAAAGGATCTCTCCTCTCGAGCTAGGAGGCGGAAACGGGGCTCCTCTGGATGAGGGCGGGACTCTCGTGATTCCTCTCGAGTGGAGACGGGTATGTCGGGGAAATTCTTGAGTTGCAGCCAGGGTGTGAAAGACCCTTTGTAAGTTCCAGAGGGTAGGTGTGATTAGCCTCGCGGCGCCTCAGCGGAAATGGGCCTCATCTCGCCTGGAGGGGCGAACCTCCTGGATTTTCTCGAGTTGCGGCAGGTGCTCTCGACTTACGACGGGGACATCAGGGACCCGCTCTGGTGGCCTCAGGAAAGGCCAGTCCCCATGCGAGTAATTCGGGGGCCTCTAGGGCCTCCTCTCCCGTCGATGCCGGGGCCTAAGACCTTGTGTAGAGTCGGTGCCGGAACCTGAGCATTCCTCCCCAGTGCTGACATGGATTTTGGGGTACTTTTGGAGTCTCCCTAGGGGAGTCAGTCCTCGTCTCGTTTGGGGGCATGCAAGTGCGCTTTCCTCCCGAGATGGGGCAGCAGTGTCATGTTTCCCGTCGAGTGGATCAAGGAATCAGTGGCTTTTCCTCGAGTCTTTTCCACAAGGCTTTCCCACGAGGCTTTTCCACAGGGCTGTCCCACGTGCCAACGTGGTGTGAGTCGATCCTCGGCTTGAAACTCGAGGCAGTGCAGGGAATACAGGTTTCCCTGGAATGGACTGAGACCTCTGGGGGACTATCAGATTTGTGGCACACCCTGGAGTTCCGCTCGCCTTTCCTGTGGAGAGGGCCTCCTCTTGAGATGCGATGGGAACGCCGGGAATTCTTTCCCGAGAACACAGGGAAAGGATCCCTCCTCTCGAGCTAGGAGGCGGAAACGGGGCTCCTCTAGATGTGGGCGGGAATCTCGTGCTTCCTCTCGAGTGGAGACGGGTATGTCAGGGAACTTCTTGAGTTGCAGCAAGGGTGTGAAGGACCCTTTGGAAGTTCCATAGGTTAGGTGTGATTAGCCTCGAGACGCCTCTGGGAAATGGGCCTCATCTCGCCTGGAGGGGAGTACTTCCTGAATTTTCTCGAGTTGTGGCAGGCAATCTCGACTTACGACGGGGACCTCAGGGACCCGCTCTGGTGGCCTCAGGAAAGGCCAGTCCACATGCGAGTTGATTGGGGGCCTCTCGGGATTCCTCTCTCGTCGATGCCAGGGCCTAAGATCTTGTATGGAGTCCGTGCCGGAACCTGAGCATTCCTCTCCAGTGCAGACATGGATCCTGGGGTACTTCTGGAGTCTCCCCAGGGGAGTCAGTCCTCGTCTCGAGCGGGGCATGCACGTGCGCTTTCCTCCCGAGCTGTAGCACAAGTGTCACTCTTCCCTTCGCGTGGATCAAGAGATCTGTGGCTTTCCCTTGAGGCTTTCCCACGAGGCTTTCCCACGAGGCTTTCTCACAGGGCTGTCCCACGATGCCACCGTGGTGTGAGTCGATCCTCGGCTTTAAAGTCGAGGCAGTGCAGGGAAAACAAGTTTCCCTGGAATGGACTGAGACATCTGGGGGACTCTGGGAATGGTGTCACGACCCTGGAGTTCCTCTCGCCTTTCCTGTGGAGAGCGTCTCCTCTTGTGATGCGACGGGAACGCCGGGATTTCTTTCCCGAACACGCAGGGAAAGGATCCCTCCTCTCGAGCTAGGAGGCGGAAACGGGGCTCCTCTGGATGTGGGCAGAACTCTCCTGCTTCCTCTCGAGTGGAGACGGGTATGTCGGGAAACTTCCTGAGTTGCATCAAGGGTGCGAAGGACCTTTTGGAAGCTCCAGAGGTTAGGTGTGATTAGCCTCGAGATGCCTCAGCGGAAATGGCACTCATCTCGCCTGGAGGGGAGAACCTCCTGGATGTTCTCGAGTTGCGGCAGGTGCTCTCGACTTTCGACGGGGACCTCAGGGACCCATTCTGGTGGCCTCAGGAAAGGCCATTCCCCATGGGAGTTGCTCGGGGGACTCTTGGGATTCCTCTCCCGTCGATGCTGCGGCCTAAGACCTCGTGTGGAGTCGGTGCCAGAACCTGAGGATTCCTCTCCAGTGCTGACATGGATCTTGGGGTACTTCTGGAGTCTAGCCCAGGAGACTCAGTCCTCGTCTCGAGTGGGGGCATGCACGTGCGCTTTCCTCCCGAGCTGTAGCAGCAGTGTCACGCTTCCCATCGCGTGGATCAAGGGATCTGTGGCTTTCCCTCGAGGCTTTCCCACGAGGCTTTCCCACGAGGCTTTCCCACAGGGCTGCCCCACGTGCCACCGTGGTGTGAGTCGATCCTCGGCTTGAAAGTCGACGCAGTGCAGGGAAAACAGGTTTCCCTGGAATGGACTGAGACACCTGGTTGTCTCTGGGAATGGTGTCACGACCCTGGAGTTCCTCTCGCCTTTCCTGTGGAGAGCGCCTCCTCTTGAGATGCGACGGGAACGCCGGGGAATTCTTTCCCGACCAAGCAGGGAAAGGATCCCTCATCTCAGGCTAGGAGTCGGAAACGGGGCTCCTCTGGATGTGGCCGGGACTCTCGTGCTTCCTCTCAAGTGGAGACGGGTATGTCGGGGAACTTCTTGAGTTGCAGCAAGGGTGTGAAGAACCCTTTGGAAGTTCCAGAGGTTAGGTGTGATTAGCCTCGAGATGCCTCAGCGGAAATGGGCCTCATCTCGCCTGGAGGGGAGAACCTCCTGGATTTTCTCGAGTTGCAGCAGGTGCTCTCGACTTACTACGGGGACCTCAGGGACCCGCTCTGGTGGCCTCAGGAAAGGCCAGTCCCCATGCGAGTTGCTCGGGGGCCTCTCGGGATTCCTCTCCCGTCTATGCCGGGGCATAAGATCTTGTGTGGAGTCGGTGCCGGAACCTTAGCATTCCTCTCCAGTGCTGACATGGATCTTGGGGTTCTTCTGTAGTCTCCCCAGTGGAGTCAGTCCTCGTCTCGAGTGGGGGCATGCACATGCGCTTTCCCCTCGAGCTGTAGCAGCAGTGTCACGCTTCCCTTCGCGTGGATCAAGGGATCTGTGGCTTTCCTCTCGAGGCTTTCCAACGAGGCTTTCCCACAGGGCTGTCCCACGTGCCACCGTGGTGTGAGTCGATCTTCGCTTGAAAGTCGAGGCAGTGCAGGGAAAGCAGGTTTCCCTGGAATGGACTGAGACATCCTGGGGACTCTGGGAATGTGGAACGACCCTGGAGTTCCTCTCGCCTTTCCTGTGGAGAGCGCCTCCTCTTGAGATGCGACGGAAACGCCAGGAATTGTTTCCCGACCACGCAGGGAAAGGATCCCTCCTCTCGAGCTAGGAGGCGGAAACGGTGCTCCTCTGGATGTGGGCGGGACTCTCGTGCTTCCTCTCGAGTGTAGACGGGTATGTCGGGGATCTTCTTGAGTTGCAGCAAGGGTGTGAAGTCGCTTTGGGAGCTCCAGAGGTTAGGTGTGATTAGCCTCGAGATGCCTCAGCGGAAATGGCACTCATCTCGCCTGGAGGGGAGAACCTCCTGGATGTTCTCGAGTTGCGGCAGGTGCTCTCGACTTACGACGGGGACCTCAGGGACCCACTCTGGTGGGCTCTGGAAAGGCCAGTCCCCATGCGAGTTGTTCGGGGGCCTCTCGGGATTCCTCTCCCGTCGATGCCGGGGCCTAAGATCTTGTGTGGAGCCGGTGCCGGAACCTGAGTATTCCTCTCCAGTGCTGACGTGGATCTGGGGGGACTTCTGGAGTCTCCCCAGTAGAGTCAGTCCTCCTCTCGAGTGGGGGCATGCACGTGCGCTTTCCTTCCGAGCTGTAGCAGCAGTGTCATGCTTCCCTTCGCGTGGATCAAGGGATCTGTGGCTTTCCCTCGAGGCTTTCCCACGAGGCTTTCCCACGAGGCTTTCCCACAGGGCTGTCCCACGTGTCACCGTGTGTGTGAGTCGATCCTCGGCTTAAAAGTCGACGCAGTGCAGGGAAAACAGGTTTTCCTGGAATCGACAGAGACATCTGGGGGACTCTGGGAATGGTGGCATGACCCTGGAGTTCCTCTCGCCTTTCCTGTGGAGAGCGCCTCCTCTTGGAATGCGACGGGAGGGCCGGGAATTCTTTCCCGACCACGCAGGGAAAGGATCCCTCCTCTATAGCTAGGAGGCGGAAACGGGGCTCCTCTGGATGTGGGCGGGACTCTCGTGCTTCGTCTCGAGTGGGAGACGGGTATGTCGGGGAACTTCTTGAGTTGCAGTAAGGGTGTGAAGGACCCGTTGGAAGTTCCAGAGGTTAGGTGTGACTAGCCTCGAGACGCCTCAGCGGAAATGGGCCTCATCTCGCCTGGAGGGGAGAACCTCCTGGATTTTCTCGAGTTGCGGCAGGTGCTCTCGACTTACGACGGCGACCTCAGGGAACCTCGCTCTGGTGGCCTCAGGAAAGGCCATTCCCCATGCGAGTTGCTCGGGGGCCTCTCGGGATTCCTCTCCCGATCGATACTGGGGCCTAAGACCTTGTGTGGAGTCAGTTCCGGAACCTGAGGATTCCTCTCCAGTGCTGACATGGATCTTGGGGTACTTCTGGAGTCTCCCCAGGGGAGTCCAGTCCTCGTCCTCGAGTGGGGGCATGCACGTGCGCTTTCCTCCCGAGCTGTAGCAGCGGTGGTCGCGCTTCCCTTCAAGTGGATCAAGGGATCTGTGGATTTCCCTCGAGGCTTTCCCACGAGGCTTTCCCAGGAGGCTTTCCCACGAGGCTTTCCCACAGGGCAGTCCCACGTGCCACCGTGGTGTGAGTCGATCCTCGACTTGAAAGTCCGACGCAGTGCAGGGAAAATAGGTTTTCCTGGAATCGACAGAGACATCTGGGGGACTCTGGGAATAGGTGGCATGACCCTGGAGTTCCTCTCGCCTTTCCTGTGGTGAGCGCCTCCTCTTGAGATGCGACGGGAACGCCGGGAATTCTTTCCCGACCACGCAGCGAAATGATCCCTCCTCTCGAGCTAGGAGGCGGAAACGGGGCTCCTCTGGATGTGGGCGGGACTCTCATGCTTCGTCTCGAGTGGAGACGGGTATGTCGGGGAACTTCTTGAGTTGGTGTGTGTGGACCCGTTGGAAGTTCCAGAGGTTAGGTGTGACTAGCCTCGAGACGCCTCAGCGGAAATGGCCTCATCTCGCCTGGAGGGGAGAACCTCCTGGATTTTCTCGAGTTGCGGCAGGTGCTCTCGACTTACGACGGGGACCTCAGGACCCGCTCTGGTGGCCTCAGGAAAGGCCAGTCCCCATGCGAGTTGCTCGGGGGGCCTCTCGGGATTCCTTCCGTCCATCGTCTGGGGCCTAAGACCTTGTGTGGAGTCAGTTCCGGAACCTGAGGATTTCCTCTCCAGTGCTGACATGGATCTTGGGGTACTTCTGGAGTCTCCCCAGGGGAGTCAGTCCTCTCTCGAGTGGGGCATTCACGTGCGCTTTCCTCCCGAGCTGTAGCAGCGGTGTCGCGCTTCCCTTCAAGTGGATCAAGGGATCTGTGGATTTCCCTCGAGGCTTTCCCACGAGGCTTTTCTTTCCACCGAGCTTTCCCCACAGTCCCACGTGCCACCGTGGTGTGAGTCGATCCTCGACTTGAAAGTCGACGCAGTGCAGGGGAAATAGGTTTTCCTGGAATCGACAGAGACATCTGGGGGACTCTGGGAATGGTGGCATGACCCTGGAGTTCCTCTCGCCTTTCCTGTGGTGAGCGCCTCCTCTCTTGAGATGCGAC
>NW_017195626.1:0-8840 GCF_001704415.2 Capra hircus
TGTCGCTTCTTTCTTGCTCCGGTTTTCTGGCTGAATTCCCATCTGGAGCATGGATGCTATTCCACGTAATCAAGTTATGCAGCCTCTTTTTCCCACTAATCTTCCTACTACACTATCCATTTCTAATCTCTCTATATCTGTAATTAAATATGTATTTTTTCAAAGAGGCTGACTCCGTCCCCTCACCTTCGAATCACCCTGGATCGACGGGGCTGGACCCCGGCAACTAGGGGAAAAACAAGAGTGTTAGTAGGACTGAACCTCCCCTTTGGCTGGTGGGGAACTGAAGCAGGAGTCTGATCCCCACATGGGCAATTGTCTGAGTCAGAGGAGAAACATTTAAGGCTGAGAGTGAAACAGCTGATCTGTGGCAGCCTAAATGGCATGAGAATCAGACAGTCCTTGCCGCAGCCATATATACCCCAGACAGGAACGCTGGTCCCCTGGCAGGCACAGTGTCTGGGAGCTGGAGTTTAGGGATTGTGAAGCAATCCCAGGGCGAGGGCTGCTGTTGACTGCGGAGAGAAGGATCGAGGAGATGTGAGAAGGAAATTGTGGGGGGGAAATGCTTGTGGAGGAAAGCCAGGCAGCCATGGAAGCAAGGTGATACTGCTGAGCCACACATAGGGGGTGGAGGCACCACCATAGCCTCTCTCTCCCTGCGCCAGCATGGGCAGCTGAACAATACAGAAGCTGGCCCATCAAGTTCCTGACACTGAACTACAGTAGGACCCTAGCCGGGGACCCCACTATGTGCCTGACACACCGAACAACAGAGAAGGACCCCAGGCAAGGGAGCCTCTAAGTGCCTGAACGGCAGAGCTATGGAGAAAGACTGGCCAAAGAGGCCTTCTGATCACCAGCTACAAGAGGCTCGAAAAAAGACTCCGATAGGGCCATAACTCCTGCGGCAGAGGCAGTCCATGTCCCTGCACACTTGGTGCCGCCAGGGTCCCCGCACCCAAGCAGCTGCGCCACCTTCATGCTCAACTCTCACTGGGGCAGAGCTGCCACAGGCAAAAAGCCTTGCATCTGTGCATGCAGGGTTGCTTTGGTCGTGTCCGACTCTTGCAACCTTGTAGACTGTGGCCTGCCAGGCTTCTCTGTCAGGGAAGGGGGGTTCTCCAGGCAAGAATACTGGAGCGTATTGGCCAATACTGGTTGCCATACCTTCTAGAGCACTATATTTCCTGCTGCCCTAGCCACCAACCCCCTGAGTACCTGGTGCTGCCAGAACCCCTGAACCCAAGCAGCTGCACCACTCCACACCTGGCCCTCACAGGGCAAACCCAAGTCCTCCAGGGCAGCCTCAGGAGCAAACCCCAGTGGACGACCCACAGAGGTGGAAATAAAACCACAATTGAAACCCAGGGGCAGTGTGGCTAAGGAAGAAGACCCAAAACCTTCCCACCAGCTGTACAAGCTGCAGATTAAATCCACACAATCAACTAGGCAGACTCTGTGTCTATGGAATATATAAAAGGTCATTGAGAGCTCCCACAAAAGAAAACACTAGTTCTGATAGCTGCAGACACAGGAGTAGGACCAGATTAGAATCTGAGCTGCCCCCACAGCAGGTCCAGAGATCAGCACAGTGTTGGAGGGCATCCTAGGGAGGTGAGGTGGACTGTGACTCCCAGCGAGGGAAAGGACTCTGACAGCAGTGACTCAAGAAAAACATTTATTATTCTTATGTTTTGACTTGTTCTGTAGATTCTTTTGGATTTTTTTTTTTTTCCTTCCTTGTAGTTGTCGATTTTATTGGCACTATGAAATCCAATTAAGCTTTTGAGCTTTTTTTTTTCAGTCACATTTTTATTGTTGTTATAAACCTCTGCCTCTACATTGGGCTTTTGCAGTTCTGTGGAGTTTTCTTTTTTCTTTTTTTCTTTTTTTTCTTTTTTCTTTTTTTTTAATTTTAATTTTTTAAAATATTATATTTTTTACATTTATTCCTTTGTTTGCTTTCCTACTGTTCTTTTCCCCTTGCAGTTAACTATATAAACTTCATCTACCTCTATTTAACTTTGCATATCTTTTTTCTTTTCTTTCCTCTCAACATATTTTAGTTTTTTTTCATTGCTTTATTCCCCACTTGGCACCTTGCTTTAGTTTTGTTTTCCAGTTTGTGCTTTAGTTAGTTTTGTTCTTAAACTGGTAAATATAATTTTTGATTTCCTTTGTTTGCTGGTCAATCTACTGTACTTATTTTTTTGGACTGTTTTGACTTTGCTCATGGGTATATATATGTATATTCCATTATTTTAATTATTATTTGCCTGATTTTGTAACTGCCATTTGTCTGGGGTTCATCTTTGGTTTCTTTTTGGATATTTGTTTTAATCTCACTTAATGCCATAACAAACCACTTGTGGAATCTTCTTTCCTGACCAGAGATCAAGCCCTGAGCCTTTGGAGTGGGAGCACTGACTCCAAGACCCTAGACTACCAGAGAACTAACCCTAGGGAGTATCAAATAGTGAGAACTCACACAAAGGAAACCACTTGAATACAAGACCCAGCATCACCCAACCACCAGTAGCACCCTGTGCAGGACGCCTCATCTAAACAACAAACAAAACAAAAATACAAACCCAATCATCAGCAGACAGGATTACCACCTCACTCAGCCTTGCCCATCAGAGGAAAAAAACAACAAAACTCAACACAAATCTCACCCTACAAAGCTTACACAAACCACTGGACCAACTTAGGAGGGCAGAAACCAAAAGGAAGAAAGAATTCAACCTTGAAGCCTGGAAAAGGAGACCTCAAACACAATAAGTTAAAAAAAAATAATGAAAAGGCAGAGAAATACTACACAAATGAAGGAAAAACTAGAAACACAGAAGTCCAAATAAATGAAGAGGAAATAGGCAATACCTGAAAAAGAATTCAGAATAATGATAGTAAAGATGATCAAAAACCTTGAAAACAAAATGGAGAAAATGCAAGAATCAATTAACAAAGACCTAGAAGAATTAAAGATAACAGAGACAAACAACACAATTACTGAAATTAAAAATACTCTAGAAGGAATCAATAGCAGAATATCTGAAGCAGAAGAACAAATCAGTGAGCTGGAAGATAAAATGGTGGAAATAACTTCTGAAGAGCAGAATAAAGTAAAAAGAATGAAAAGAACTGAGGATAGTCTCAGAGACCTCTCAGGCACAATAACTTCAAAAATGAAAAAGTGGGATATGAGAAAATTTTGAAGAGATTATAGTTGAAAATTTCCCAACATGGAAAAGGAAATAGTCAATCAAGTCCAAGAGGCACAAAGAGTCCCATACAGGATAAACCAAAGGAGAAACATGCAAAGACACATACTAATCAAACTAACAAAGACTAAACACAAAGAAGAATATTAAAAGCAGCAAGGGAGAAGCAACAAGTAACATACAAGGGAAACCCATATTTAACAGCTGATCTTTCAGCAGAAACTCTGCAGGCCAGAAGGGAATGGCAGGATATATTTAAAGTACTGAAAGGGAAAAATCTACAACCAAGATTACTGTACCAGCAAGGATCTCATTCAAAATTGATGGAGAAATAAAAAGCTTTTCAGACAAGCAAAAGTTAAGAGAATTCAGTACCACCAAACCAGCTTTACAACAAATGTTAAAGGGACTTATATAGTCAAGAAATACAAGAGAAGAAAAAAGATCTACAAAATCAACCCCAAACAATTAAGAAAATGGCAATAGGAACATATATATCAATAATTACTTTAAATGTAAATGGATTAAATGCTCCAACCAAAAGACACAGACTGGCTGAATGGATACAAAAACAAGACCATATATATGCTGTCTACAAGAAACCCACTTCAGACCTAAAGACACATATAGACTGAAAGTGAGAGGATGGAAAAATATATTCCATGCAAATGGAAGCAAAAGAAAGCTGGAGTAGCAATCCTCATATCAGACAAAATAGACCTTAAAAAAAAAGAAGATTACAAGAGATAAGGAAGGACACTACATAATGATCAAGGGATCAATCCAAGAGAAAGACAACAATTGTAAATATCTATGCACCCAACATAGGAGCACCTCAATACATAAGACAAACACTAACAGACAAAAAGGAGAAATTGACAGTAACACAATAATAGTAGGAGACTTTAACACCCCTCACACCAATGGACAGATCATCAAAACAGAAAATTAATAAGGAAACACAAGTCTTAAATGATACATTAGATGAGATGGATCTCATTGATATCTTCAGGACATTCCATCCAAATGCAGAAGAATACACCTTCTTCTCAAGTGCACATGGAACATTCTCCAGGATAGACCACATCTTGGGTCACAAATCAAACCTCAGTAAATTTAAGAAAATTGAAATCATATCAAGCATCTTCTCCAACCACAATGCTATGAGACTAGATATCAATTACAAGAAAAAAAAAACTGTAAGAAACAAAAACATGGAGATTAAACAACATGTTTCTAAATAACCAACAGGTTACTGAAGAAATCAAAAGGGAAATAAAAAAATTTCTAGAAACAAATGACAATGAAAACACAACAACTCAAAACCTATGGGATGCAGCAAAAGCAGTTCTAAGAGGGAAGTTTATAGCAATACAATCCTACCTCAAGAAACAAGAAAAACATCAAATAGACAACCTAACTTTACACCTAAAACAACTGGAAAAAGAACAAAAAAAAATTAGTAGAAGGAAAGAAATCATAAAGATCTGAGCAGAAATAAATGAAAAAGAAATGAAGAAACAATAGTAAAGATTAATAAAACTAAAAGCTGGTTCTTTGAGAAGATAAACAAAATTGACAAACCTTTAGCCAGACTCATCAAGAAAAAAAGAGAATCAAATCAACAAAATTAGAAATGAAAAAGGAGAGGTTACAACAGACAATGCAGAAATACAAAGGATTATAAGAGACTATTATGAACAACTATATGGCAATAAAATGGATAACCTGGAAGAAATGGACAGATTCTTAGAAAAGTTCAATCTTCCAAGACTGAACCAGGAAGAAATAGAAATTATGAACAACCCAATTACAAGCACTGAAATTGAAGCTGTGATCAAAAATCTCCCCAAAAACAAAAGCCCAGGACCAGATGGCTTCACAGGAGAATTCTATCAAACATTTAGAGAAGAGCTAATGCCTATCCTTCTAAAACTCTTTCAAAAAATTGCAGAGGAAGGAACACTTCCAAACTCATTCTATGGCCACCATCACCCTGATACCAAAACCAGACAAAGACAACACAAAAAAGAAAACTACAGGCCAATATCACTGATGAACATAGATGCAAAAATCCTCAACAAAATTTTAGCAAACAGAATTCAGCAACACATCAAAAAGCTCATACACCATGATCAAGTTGGGTTTATTCCAGGAATGCAAGGATTCTTCAATATATGCAAATCAATCAATGTGATACACCATATTAACAATTGAAAGATAAAAAAATATGATATCTCAATAGATGCAGAAAAAGCCTTTGACAAAATTCAGCACCCATTTATGATTAAAACTTCAAAAAATGGGCATAGAAGGAACCTACCTCAACATAGTAAAGGCCATATATGATAAGCCTACAGCAAACATTATTCTCAATGGTGAAAAACTGAAAGCATTCCCCCTAAGATCAGGAACAAGACAAGGGTGTCCACTTTCACCACTATTATTCAACATAGTTTTGGAAGTCCTAGCTACAGCAATCAGAGAAGAAAAGAAATAAAAGGAATCCAGATCAGGAAAAGAAGAAGTAAAGCTCTCACTGTTTGCAGATGACATGATACTGTACATAGAAAACCCTAAAGATAGTATCAGAAAATTACTAGAGCTAATCAGTGAATTTAGCAAAGTTGCAGGATACAAAATCAATACACAGAAATCACTTGCATTTCTATATACTAACAATGAAAAATCAGAAAGAGAAATTAAGGAATCAATCCCATTCACCATTGCAACAAAAAAAAATTAAATATCTAGGAATAAACTTACCTAAGGAGACTAAGAAAGAAATCAAAGATGACATAAACAGAAGGAGAAACATTCCATGTTCCTGGTAGGAAAAAAATATTGTGAAAATGACTATACTACCAAACACAATCTACAGATTCAATGTGATCCTATCAAATTACAATGACATTTTTCACAGAACTAGAACAAAAAAATTTCACAATTCATATGGAAACACAAAAGACCGAATAGCCAAAGCAGTCTTGAGAAAGAAAATGGAGCTGGAGGAATCAACCTTCCTGACTTCAGATTATACTACAAAGCTACAGTCATCAAGACATATGGTACTGGCACAAAAACAGAAATATAGACCAATGGAACAAGATAGAAGCCAGAAATAAACCATGCACCTATGGTACCTTATTTTTGACAAACAAGAATATACAATGGGGCAAAGACATCCTCTTCAATAAATGGTGCTGGGAAAACTGGACAGCTACATGTAAAAGAATGAATTTAGAACACTTCCTAACACCATACACAAAGATAAACAAAAGATAACTCAAAATGGATTAAAGACCTAAATGTAAGACCAGAAACTATAAAACTCTTAGAGGAAAACATAGGCAGAACACTTGATGACATAAATCAAAGCAAGATCCTCTATGACCCACCTCCTAGAGTAATGGAAATTAAAACAAAAGTAAACAAGTGGGACCTGATTAAACTTAAAAGCTTTTGCACAGCAAAGGAAACTATAAGCAAGTGAAAAGACACCCTCAGAATGGAGAAATAATAGCAAAAAACAACTGACAAAGATTAATTTCCAAAATATACAAGGAGCTCATACAAATCAATACCAGAAAAACAAACACCAATCAAAAAGTGGGAAGACATAAACAGACATTTCTCCAAAGAAGACATACAGATGGCTAACAAACACATGAAAAGATGCTCAACATTGCTCATTATTAGAGAAATGCAAATCAAAACTACAATGAGATATCACCTCACACCAGTCAGAATGGCCATCATCAAAAAATCTACAAACAATAAATTCTGGAGAGGGTGTGAAGAAAAGGGAATGCTCTTGCACTGTTGGTGGGAATGTAAATTGATACAGCTACTATGGAAGATGGTATGGAGATTCCTTTAAAAATTAGGAATAAACCACTATATGACCCAGCAATCCCACTCTTAGGTATATAGCCTGGGGAAACCAAAATTGAAAAAGACACATGTATCCCATTGTTTATTGCAGCACTGTTTACAATAGCTAGAACACAGAAGCAACCTAGATGTCCATCAACAGATGAATGAATAAAGAAATTGTGGTACATATGCACAATGGATATTACTCAGCCACAAAAAGGAGCACATTTGAGTCAGTTCTGATGAGGTGGACAAACCACAAACCTATTATACAGAGTGAAATGAGTCAGAAAGAGAAAGAAATCATATCCTAACACATATATACAGAATCTAGAAGAATGGTACTGAAGAACTTATTCACGGGGCAGAAATGGAGAAACAGAACAGAGAATAGACTTATGGACATGGGGCGAGGGAAGGAGAGGGTAAGATGTATGGAGAGAGTAACATGGAAACATATATTACCATGTGTAAAATAGATAGCCAATGGGAATTTGCTGTGGCTCAGGAAACTCAAACAGAGGCTCTGTATCAACCTAGAGGGGTGGGATGGGGAAGGAGATGGGAGGGAGGTTCGAAAGGAAGGGGATATATGTATACCTCTGGCTGATTCACGATGAGGTTTGACAGAAAACAACAAAATTCTATAAAGCAATTATCCTTCAGTAAAAAAAAGAAAAAAAGGAAAACAAACAAAAACTCTTGTAAAAACATCTTTTAATCAAGTGTAAGCTGAGGAATGCTTCATTCTGACTGGGAAATTTGAAGGCAGTAGCAGTAGCAGCAGCAGGACTTCTTAGGGGAGGTTAAATTTTAGTTGAACTTGGAAGGCAAGGTAGAAGAAACTGTAGCTTGGAATCAAAGATACTTAGTTCTGGGAAGTATTGTCTCCTTTAGGAGGATGCACTGTCAGCATTGTGGACCTAAGTTGACTACTGCTTCTCCAGGGTCAAGAAGACCTGCCTCCCTCCTAAGGCAATAAAATGATTGACAAGGTGAAATAAAGTTTTAATTTTTCCATTCTTAACTGTGGCGTTGAGAGCTGGGCTTCCTGTTCTAATGGATAATAGCACAGAATTGCAAGCATGCATCATTTCTCATAACATAGAGCAAGATTTAAAGGGTTTGAAGACCACTTCATGCATTTGTCCATTCTTATGCCTTTTATTAATTATCTTCTGGGACTGGAATTGCACAGGACTTGCTGTACCAAATTTAAAGAATAGCGGTGACATTTTATCAGCCTATCTTTTCCTAGGAGGAAGAATTTCCATAGTCATATAACCAAGAAGGCCACTGTACAGAGAGGAAAAACTAGAGTCCCTTCCATTATTCAGAAAGTTGAGCACTAATATTTAAATCAAGATTGTATTTAATATTTAAATCAGTGCTGTCTTCAGGAAGCAGTGCCCCAGACTGGTCTCATTTGGACTTGTTATCCATGAACTTATCTAAATGTTATGATGGTGACCCTCATAAGTACATTCCCCTGGGATGAGTTTTTCTTCTCAATATGATCTAAGCTGAATTAATGTGATAGAATTGCTTTCTTAATATTATGTGGGGACAACTGCATTATTGAATACTACATATTTTTGTGAACTATAGACCGCTCCCTTTACTCAGTGTAATTGACAGTTACTAAAAATTTAAGGAAGAGATGTGCTCATTCAACATTTTCCTTACTCGCCATTCTGTTTTGATGATGGCAGAGTGAGCTGCGAATCAAACTTAATATGT
>NW_017195627.1:0-8840 GCF_001704415.2 Capra hircus
CTCGACATACCCGTCTCCACTCGAGAGGAAACACGAGCATCCCGCGCACATCCTGAGGAGCCCGCATCTGCCTCTTAGCTCGAGCGGAGGGATCCTTTCCCTGTGTGTTCGGGAAGAATACCGGCGTTCCCGGCACATCTCAAGACGAGGTGCCTCTCGGAGGCGAGAGGAACTCCAGGGTCATGCCACCATCCCCAGAGTCCCCAGATGTCTCAGTCCATTCCAGGGAAACCTGCTTTCCCTGCACTGCCTCGACTTTCAAGCCGAGTATCGACTCACACCACGGTGGCACGTGGACAGCCCTGTGGGAAAGCCTCGTGGGAAAGCCTCGTGGGAAAGCCTCGAGGGAAAGCCCCAGATCCCTTGATCCACAAGAAGGAAAGCGTGACACTGCTGCTACAGCTCGGGAAGAAAGCGCACGTGCATGCCCCCCCCCCGAGACGAGGACTGACTCCCCTGGGGAGACTCCAGAACTACCCCAAGATCCATGTCAGCACTGGAGAGAAATGCTCAGGATCCGGCGCCCTACTTCACACAAGGTCTTTAGGCCCCGGCATCGACGGGAGAGGAATCCCGAGAGGCCCCCAAGCAACTCACATGGGGGACTGGCATTTCCTGAGGCCACCAGAGCGGGTCCCTGAGGTCCCCGTCGTAAGTCGAGAGCACCTGCCGCAACTCGAGAAAATTCAGGAGGTTCTCCCCTCCAGGAGAGATGAGGCCCATTTCCGCTGAGGCGTCTCGAGGCTAATCACACCTAAACTCTGGAACTTCCGAAGGGTCCTTCACACCCTTGCTGCAACTCAAGAAGTTCCCCGACATACCCAAGAGTCCCGCCCACATCCAGAGGAGCCCGTTTCCGCCTCCTAGCTCGGGAGGAGGGATCCTTTCCCTGCGTGGTCGGGAAAGAATTCCCGGCGTTCCCGTCGCATCTCAAGAGGAGGCGCTCTCCACAGGAAAGTCGAGAGGAACTCCAGGGTCGTTCCACCATTCCCTGAGCCCCCCAGATGTCTCAATCCATTCCAGGGAAACCTGTTTTCCTTGCACTGCCTCGACTTTCAAGCCGAGGATCGACTCACACCACGGTGGCAGGTGGGACAGCCCTGTGGGAAAGCCTCCTGGGAAAGCCTCGTGTGAAAGCCTCGTGGGAAAGCCTCTAGGGAAAGCCACAGATCCCTTGATCCTCGCGAAGGGAAGCGTGACTCTGCTGATACAGCTTGGGAGGAAAGCGCACGTGCATGCCCCGACTCGATAGGAGGACTGACTCCCCTGTGGAGACTCCAGAAGTACCCGAAGATCCATGTCAGCACTGGGGAGGAATCCTCAGGTTCCGGCAACGACTACACACAAGGTCTTAGACCCCGACATCGACGGGAGAGGAATCCCGAGAGGCCCACGAGCAACTCCCATGGGGATTGGCCTTTCCTGAGGCCAACAGAGCGGGTCCCTGAGGTCCCCATTATAAGTCGAGAGCACCTGCCGCAACTCGAGAAAATCCAGGAGATTCTCCCCTCCAGGCGAGATGAAGCCGATTTTCGCTGAGGCTTCTCGAGGCTATCACACGTAACCTCTGGAACTTCCAAAGGGTCCTTCACACCGTTGCTGCAACTCAAGAAGTTCCCCGACATACCCGTCTCCACTCGAGAGGAAGCACGAGAGTCCCGCCCACATCCAGAGGAACCCTTTGCCGCCTCCTAGCTCGAGAGGAGGGATCCTTTCCCTGCGTGTTCGGGAAAAGAATTCCCGGTGTTCCCGTCGCATCTCAAGAGGAGGCGCTCTCCACAGGAAAGGCGAGAGGAACTCCAGGGTCGTGCCACCATTCCCAGAGTCCCCCAGATGTCTCAGTCCATTCCAGGGAAACCTGTTTTCCCTGCACTGCCTTGACTTTCAAGCCGAGGATCGGACTCACACCACGGTGGCACGTGGGACAGCCCTGTTGGAAAGCCTCGTGGGAAAGCCTAGAGGGAAAGCCACAAATCCCTTGATCCACGCGAAGGGAAGCGTGACACTGCTGCTACAGCTCAGGAGGAAAGCGAACTTGCAAGCCGCCACTCGAGACGAGGACTGACTCCCCTGGGGAGACTCCAGAAGTACCGAAGATCTATGTCATCACTGGAGAGGAATCCTCAGGTTCCGGCACCGACTCCACACAATGTCTTAGGCCCCGGCATCGACGGGAGAGGAATCCCGAGAGGCCCCCGTGCAACTCGCTTGGGGACTGGCCTTTCCTGAGGCCACCAGAGCGGGTCCCTGAGGTTCCCGTCGTAAGTCGAGAACACCTGCCGCAACTGGAGAAAATCCAGGAGGTTCTCCCCTCCAGGCGAGTTGAGGCCCATTTCCGCTGAGGCGTCTCGAGGCTAATCACATCTAACATCTGGAACTTCCAAAGGGTCATTCACACCCTTGCTGCAACTCAAGAAGTTCCCCGACATGCCCGTCTCCACTCGAGAGGAAGCACGAGAGTCCCGCCCACATCCAGAGGAGCCCCGTTGCCGCCTGCTAGCTCGAGAGGAGGGACCCTTTCCCTGCGTGCTCGGAAAAGAATTCCCGGCGTACCCCTCGCATCTCAAGAGGAGGCGCTCTCCACTAGAAAGGTTAGAGGAACTTCAGGGTCGTGCCACCATTCCCTGAGTCGCCCAGATGTCTCAGTCCATGCCAGGGAAACCTGTTTTCCCTACACAGCCTCGACTTTCAAGCCAAGGATCGACTAACACCACGGTGGCATGTAGGACAGCCCTGTGGGAAAGCCTCGTGGGAATGCCTCGTGTGAAAGCCTGGTGGGAAAGCCTCGAGGGAAAGCCACAGATCCCTTGATCCTCGCGAAGGGAAGCGTGACTCTGCTGATACAGCTCGGGAGGAAAGCGGACGTGCATGCCCCGACTCGAGAGGAGGACTGACTCCCCTGTGGAGACTCCAGAAGTACCCGAAGATCGATGTCAGCACTGGGGAGGAAACCTCAGGTTCCGGCACCGAATCCACATAAGGTCTTAGGCCCCGACATCGACGGGAGAGGAATCCCGAGAGGCCCAAGAGCAACTCCCATGGGGACTGGCCTTTCCTGAGGCCACCAGAGCGGGTCCCTGTGGTCCCCATTATAAGTCGAGAGCACCTGCCGCAACTCGAGAAAATCCAGGAGGTTCTCCCCTCCAGGCGAGATGAGGCCCATTTCCGCTGAGGCGTCTCGAGGCTAAACACACCTAACCTCTGGAACTTCCAAAGGGTCCTTCACACCCTTGCTGCAACTCAAGAAGTTCCCCGACATACCCGTCTCCACTCGAGAGGAAGCACGAGAGTCCCGCCCACATCCAGAGGAGCCACGTTGCCGCCTCCTAGCTCGAGAGGAGGGATCCTTTCCCTGCGTGTTCGGGAAAGAATTCCCGGCGTTCCCGTCGCATCTCAAGAGGAGGCGCTTTCCACAGGAAAGGTAGAGGAATTCCAGGGTCGTACGACCATTCCCAGACACACCAGATGTCTCAGTCCATTCCAGGGAAACCTGTTTTCCCTGCACTGCCTCGACTTTCAAGCCGAGGATCAACTCACACCACGGTGGTACGTGGGACAGCACTGTGGGTTAGCCTGGTGGGAAAGCCTCGAGAAAAGCCTAGAGGGAAAGCACAGATCCCTTGATCCAAGCGAAGGGAAACATGACACTGCTGCTACAGCTCGGGAGGAAATCACACGTGCATGCCCCCAGTCGAGACGAGGACTGACTCCCCTGGGGAGACTCCAGAAGTACCCCAAGATCCATGTCAGCACAGGAGAGGAATCCTCAGGTTCCAGCACCGACTCCACACAAGGTCTTATGCCCTGGCATGGACGGGTGAGGAATCCCGGGAGGCCCCCGAGCAACTCGCATGGGGACTGGCCTTTCCTGAGGCCACCAGAGCGGGTCCCTGAGGTCCCCGTCGTTACTCGACAGCACCTGCCGCGACTCGAGAAAATCCAGGAGGTTCTCCCCTCCAGCGAGATGAGGCCCATTTCCGCTGAGGCGTCTCCAGGCAAATCACACTTAACCTCTGGAACATCCAAAGGGTCCTTCACACCCTTGCTGTATCTCAAGAAGTTCCCCGAAATACCTGTCTCCACTCGAGAGCAAGTACGAGAGTCCCGACCACATCCAGAGGGGCCCCGTTTCCGCCTCCTAGCTCGAGAGGAGGCATCCTTTCGCTGCGTGGTCGGGAAAGAATTCCCGGCGTTCCCGTCGCATCTCAAGAGGTGGCGCTTTCCACAGGAAAGGCGAGAGGAACTCCAGTGTCGTGCCACCATTCGCAGAGTCCCCCAGATGTCTCAGTCCATTCCAGGAAAAACTGTTTTCCCTGCACTGCCTCGACTTTCTAGCCTAGGATCGACTCACACCACGGTGGCACGTGGGACAGCCCTGTGGGAAAGCCTCGTGGGAAAGCCTCGTGGGAAAGCCTCAATGGAAACCACAGAATCCTTGATCCACGCGAAGGGAAGAGCGACACTGCTGCTACAGCTCGGGAGGAAAGCGCACGTGCATGCCCCCAATCGAGACGAGGACTGACTCCCCTGGGGAGACTCCAGAACTACCCCAAGATCCATGTCAACACTGGAGAGGAATTCTCAGGTTCCGGCACCGACTACACAAGGTCTTAGGCCCCGGCATCGACGGGTGAGGAATCCTGAGAGGCCCCCGAGCAACTCGCATGGGGACTGGCCTTTCCTGAGGCCACCAGAGCGGGTCCCTGAGGTCCCCGTCGTAAGTCGAGAGCACCTGCCGCAACTCGAGAAAATCCAGGAGGTTCTCCCCTCCAGGCGAGATGAGGCCCATTTCTGCTGAGGCGTGTCCAGGCGAATCACACCTGATCTCTGGAACTACCAAAGGCTCATTCACACCCTGGCTGCAACTCAAGAAGTTCCCCGACATACCCGTCTCCACTCGAGAGGAAGCACGAGAATCCCGCCTACATCCGGAGGAGCCCCGTTTCCGCCTCCTAGCTCGAGAGGAGGGATCCTTTCCTTGCGTGGTCGGGAAAGAATTCCCGGTGTTCCCGTCGCATCTCAAGAGGAGGCGCTCTCCACAGGAAAGGCGAGAGGAACTCCAGGGTCGTGCCACCATTCCCAGAGGCGCCAGATTTCTCAGTCCATTCCAGGGAAACCTCTTTTCCCTGCAATGCCTTGACTTTCAATCCGAGGATAGACTCACACCACGGTGGCAGATGGTACAGCCCTGTCCGAAAGCCTCGTGGGAAAGCCTCCTGGGAAAGCCTCGTGGGAAAGCCTCGAGGAAAAGCCACAGATCCCTTGTCCACGTGAAGGGAAACGCGACACTGCTGCTACAGCTCGGGAGGAAAGCGCACGTGTATGCCCCCACTCGAGACGTGGACTGACTCCCCTGGGGAGACTACAGAAGTACCCCAAGATCCATGTCAGCACTCGAGAGGAATCCTCAGGTTCCGGCACTGACTCCACACAAGGTCTTAGGCCCCGGCATCGACGGGAGAGGAATCCCGAGAGGCCCCCGAGCAACTCGCTTGGGAACTGGCCTTTCCTCATGCCACGAGATTGGGTCCCTGAGGTGCCCGTTCTAAGTCGAGAGCACCTGCCGCAACTCGAGAAAATCCAGGAGGTTCTCCCCTCCAGGCGATATGAGGCCCATTTCCGCTGAGGCGTCTCGAGGCTAATCACATCTAATATCTGGAACTTCCAAAGGGTCCTTCACACCCTTGCTGCAACTCAAGAAGTTCCCCGACATAGCCGTCTCCACTCGAGAGGTAGCACGAGAGTCCCGCCCACATCCAGAGGAGCCCCATTTCCGCCTCCTAGCTTGAGAGGAGGGATCCTTTCCCTGCGTGGTCGGGAAAGAATTCCCCGCGTTCCCGTCGCATCTCAAGAGAAGGCGCTCTCCACAGGAAAGGCGAGAGGAACTCCAGGGTCGTGCCACCATTCCCAGAGTCCCCCAGATGTCTCAGTCCATTCCAGGGAAACCTGTTTTCCCTGCACTGCCTCGACTTTCAAGCCGAGGATCGACTCACACCACGGTGGCACGTGGGACAGCCGTGTGGGAAAACTTCGTCGGAAAGCCTCCTGGGAAAGCCTCAAGGGAAAGCCACAGATCCCTTGATCCACGAGAAGGGAAGCGTGACACTGCTGCTTCAGCTCGGGAGGAAAGCGCACGTGCATGCCCCCACTCGAGACGAGGACTGACTCTCCCTGGGGAGACTCCAGAACGTACCCCAAGATCCATGTCAGCACTGGAGCGGAATCCTCAGGTTCCGGCACCGACTCCACACAAGGATCTTAGGCCCCGGTCATCGACGGGAGAAGAATCCCGAGAGGCCACCGAGCAACTCGCATGGGGACTAGCCTTTCCTGAGGCCACCAGAGCGGGTCCCTGAGGTCCCCGTCGTAAGTCGAGAGCACCTGCCGCAACTCGAGAAAATCCAGGAGGTTCTCCCCTCCAGGCGAGATGAGGCCCATTTGCGCTGAGGCTTCTTGAGGCTAATCACTCCTATCCTCTGGAACTTCCAAAGGGTCCTTCACACCCTTTCTGGCAACTCAAGAAGTTCCCTGACATAACCGTCTCCACTCGAGAGGAAGCACGAGAGTTCCGCCCACATCCAGAGGAGCCCCGTGTCCGCCTCCCTAGCTCGAGAGGAGGGATCCTTTCCCTGCGTGTGTGGGAAAGAATTCCCGGCGTTCCCGTCGCATTCTCAAGAGGAGGCGCTCTCCACAAGGAAAGGCGAGAGGAACTCCAGGGACGTGCCACCATTCGCAGAGCGCCCAGATTTCTCAGTCCATTCCAGGGAAACCTGTTTTCCCTGCACTGCCTCGACTTTCAAGCCGATTATCGACTCACACCACGCTGGCACGTGGGACAGCCCTGTGGGAAAGCTTCGAGGGATAGCCTCGGTGGGAAAGCCTCCTGGAAAGCTTCTGGGAAAGCCTCGATGGAAAGCCACAGATCCCTTGATCCACGCGAAGGGAAGCGCCATGACACTGCTGCTACAGCTTGGGAGGAAAGGCACGTGCATACCCCTCTCGAGAACGAGGACTGACTCCCCTGGGGAGACTCCAGAAGTACCCCAAGATCCATGTCAGCACTGGAGAGGAATCCTCAGGTTCCGCACCGACTCCACACAAGGTCTTAGCCCGGCATGGACGGGAGAGGAATCCCGAGAGGCCCCGAGCAACTCGCATGAGGACTGGCCTTTCCTGAGGCCACCAGAGCGGGTCCCTGAGGTCCCCGTCGTTAACTCGAGAGCAACCTGCCGCAACTCGAGAAAATCCAGGAGGTTCTCCCCTCCAGGCGAGATGAGGCCATTTCCGCTGAGGCGTCTCGAGGCTAATCACATGTAACATCTGGAACTTCCAAAGGTCCTTCACACCCTTGCTGCAACTCAAGAAGTTCCCCGACATACCCGTCTCCACTCGAGGAAGCACGAGATTCCCGCCCACATCCAGAAGGGAGCCCCGTTTCCGCCTCCTAGCTCGAGAGGAGGATCCTTTCCCTGCGTGGTGGGAAAGAATTCCCAGCGTGTCCCGTCGCATTCTCAAGAGGAGGCGCTCTCCTCAAGAAAGGCGAGAGGAACTCCAGAGTCGTGCCACCATTCCCAGAGTCCCCAGATGTCTCAGTCCATTCCAGGGAAACCTGTTTTCCCTGCACTGCTTCTACTTTCAAGCCGAGGATCGACTCACACCACGGTGGCACGTAGGACAGCCCTCTGGGAAAAGCCTCGTGGAAACCTCCTGGGAAAGCCTCGAGGGAAAGCCACAGATCCCTTGATCCACGCGATGGGAAGCATGACACTGCTGCTAGAGCTCGGGAGGAAAGCGCACGTGCATGCCCCCACTCGAGACGAGGACTGACTCTCCTGGGGAGACTCCAAAGTACCCCAAGATCCATGTCAGCACTCGAGAGAATCCTCAGGTTCGGCACCGAGTCCAAACAAGGTCTTAGGCCCGGAATCGACGGGAGGGAATGCCGAGAGGCCCCGAGCAACTCGCATGGGGACTGGCCTTTCCTGAGGCCACCAGAGCGGGTCCCTGAGGTCCCCGTCGTAAGTCGAGAGCACCTGCCGCACCTTGAGAAAATCCAGGAGGTTGTCCCCTCCAGGCGAGATGAGGCCCATTACCGCTGAGGCGTCTTAGGCTAATCACACCTAACATCTGGAACTTCCAAAGAGCCCTTCACACCCTTGCTGCAACTCATGAAGTTCCACGACATACCCGTCTCCACTCGAGGGGAAGCACGAGAATCCCGCCCACATCCAGAGGAGCCCCATTTCCGACTCCTAGCTCGAGAGGAGGGATCCTTTCCCTCGTGTTCGGAAAGAATTCCCGTGTTCCCGTCGAATCTCAAGAGGAGGCGCTCTCCACAGGAAAGGCGAGAGGAACTCCAGGGTCGTGCCACCATTCCCAGAGTCCCCCAGATGTCTCAGTCCATTCCAGGGAAACCTGTTTTCCCTGCACTGCCTCGACTTTCAAGCCGAGGATCGACTCACACAGGTGGCACGTGGGACAGCCCTGTGGGAAAGCCTCGTGGGAAAGCCTGGGAAAGCCTCGAGGGAAAGCCACAGATCCCTTGATCCACGCGAAGGAAGCGAACTGCTGCTACAGCTCGGGAGGAAAGCGCACGTGCATGCCCCCTCGAGACGAGGACTGACTCCCCTGGGGAGACTCCAGAAGTACCCCAAGATCCATGTCAGCACTGGACAGGAATCCTCAGGTTCCGGCACCGACTCCACACAAGATCTTAGGCCCCAGCATCGACGGGAGAGGAATCCCCAGAGGCCCGCCGAGCAACTCGCATGGGGACTGGCCTTTCCTGATGCCACCAGAGCAGGTCCCTGAAGTCCCCATCGTAAGTCGAGAGCACCTGC
>NW_017195628.1:0-8839 GCF_001704415.2 Capra hircus
CGCCCACATCAAGAGGAGCTTCGTTTCCGCCTCATTGCTCGAGAGCAGAGGAATCCCTTCCCTGCATGGTCGGGAAGAATTCCCGGCGTTCCGTCGCATCTCAAGAGGGGTGCTCTCCACAGGAAAGGCGAGAGGAACTCCAGGGTCGTGCCACCATTCCCAGAGTCCCCCAGATGTCTCAGTCCATTCCAGGGAAAACTATTTTCCCTGCACTGAATGGAATTTCAAGCCTAGGATCGACTCACACCACGGTGACACGTGGGACAGTCCTTGGGGCAAGCCTCGTGGGAAAGCCTTGAGGGAAGCCACAGATCCCTTGATCCACGCGAAGGGAAGGGTGACACTGCTGCTACAGCTCGGGAGGAAAGCGCATGTGCATGCCCCCACTTAGAGGAGGACTGACTCCCCTGAGTACACTCCAGAAGTACCCCAAGATCCATGTCAGCAATGGAGAGGAATCCTCAGGTTTTGGCACAGACTCCACAAAAGATCTTAGGCCCCGGCATCGACGGGAGAGGAATTCCAAGAGGCCTCCGAGCAACTCGCATGGGGACTGGCCTTTCGTGAGGCCACCAGAGCGCGTACCAGACGTCCCCGTCGTAAGTCGAGAGCACCTGCCGCAACTCGAGAAAATCCAGGAGGTTCTCCCCTCCAGGCGAGATGAGGCCCATTTCCCTGAGGCGTCTCGAGGCTAATCACACCTAACCTCTGGAACTTCCAAAGGGTCCTTCACAAGCTTGCTGCAACTCAAGAAGTTCCCCGACATACCCTCTCCACTCGAGAGGAAGCACGAGAGTCCCGCCCACATCCAGAGCAGCCCCCATTTCCGCCTCCTAGCTCGAGAGGAGGGATCCTTTCCCTGCGTGGTCGGGAAAGAATTCCCGACGTTCCCGTCGCATCTCAAGAGGAGGCGCTCTCCACAGGAAAGGCGAGAGGAACTCCAGGGTCTTGCCACCATTCCCAGAGTCCGCAAGATGTCTCAGTCCATTCCAGGGAAACCTGTTTTCCCTGCACTGCCTCGACTTTCAAGCCGAGGATGGACTCACACCACGGTGGCACGTGGGACAGCCCTGTGGGAAAGCCTCGTGGGAAAGCCTGGTGGGAAAGCCTCGAGGGAAAGCCACACATCCCTTGATCCACGCGAAGGGAAGCATGACAGTGCTGCTACAGTTCCGGAGGAAAGCGTATGTGCATGCCCCCACTCGAGACGAGGACTGACTCCCCTGGGGAGACTCCAGAAGTACCCAAGATCCATGTCAGCACTGGAGAGGAATCCTCAGTTTCCGGCACCGCCTCCACACAAGGTCTTATGCCGGGGTCCAGCCCCGGTGGATCCAGGGAATTCGAAGGGTGGACGGCGTTGGTGTATAAAGACTTGTTTATTTATTAATGCAAGATTAGATTAGAAAACTATAGTGTAGTAAGAAGACTAATTGGAGGAAGAGGGCTGAATAACTTGGTTTACGCGGACGGCCAATAAAATTCCAGACAAGGAATTTGCACCACCTACGTTGGGCCACCGGCGCCCGCTTGAATATCTAAGGGTGCCTCGCCTTAAGCTCCCTTTCGTGCGGGTCTTAACAGCCAGGGCAAGTAAGTAGACCTGGCGAGCCTCCGCACTCCAGGTGGAGATTCAGCCTGAAGTTAAAGTAAAGAGCAGAGAGAAGGAAAGGTAGAGAAGAAGAAGAGAGAGAAAGACACGGGGGGAGCCAGAGTCCCAAGAAACGAGGCTGAGAGACTAGTTCGAGAAGCTGGTCCGAGAAACTGGCCCCTGGCTCCTGGCCTCCTCCTTTATTGTTCAGAAGGCCTTTTATGCTTTTGATAAAACATGGAGATCAATGGATAACACAAAATTATGTAGTGTTCACAACCCAGATTCTTTCTGTATATCATTTTGTATACAAAAGGTCTCAGGTGATTTACATTATCTTCTGGCCAAGAGGCTTGTTAACACTTTTTGGCTCTCTTCCTTAATGAATGTTAATTTTGTTTCCCCTGAAGTGTTTTTCTTTAATCTGCATCTCCTTAAAGCATTAAAGTTACATCTCTATAGAACAAAGGTGCAGTGGGTTATAACAAAGAAGGTACTTAACTCAAAGATCTAATGTTGCTAATACCAGGTCTACTACTTGTTTTTCTATATACCAACTATATCTAAAAATAAAGGATATGAAAATTTGGCAGCAAGCATTGACCCAAAAAATGAAACTTTTAATCAGTCTAATTCTAAAGATTCTGACTCCTCGGAAGCTCCTGCATTCCTAGGATGTTTTAAGCTTCCTGTGCCTCTGCGGTCAGGAGGCCTCAAACAATCACAAGCGCAGCTGTACGAGTCCTACAGGCAGGCTAGAAAGAAACCAGGGGTTTTGGATTGAAACACTCTTTCAATGCAGAAGATAACGGCCTGAATTGACTTTTTCCAGAAAGGTCAGAAGAGTGAAAAAGCAGAGCACAAAAACCGGCAGATTTATGTTGGGGTACGAGCCTAAAATTTCCAGGGGATCCCTGAAGTCTGAGCACGCCTTGCGTATGTCAGTTTCCTTCCTCATAAACTTGTCACGGGCGGGCTTCCTCACACTGGCTCCCGGCAGTCTTAGGCCCCGGCATCGAAGGGAGAGGAATCCCGAGAGGCCCCGAGCAACTCGCATGCAGACTGGCCTTTCTGAGGCACCAGAGCGGGTCCTGAGGTCCCCGTCGTAAGTCGAGAGCACCTGCCGCAACTCGAGAAAATCCAGGAGGTTCTCCCTCCAGGCGAGATGAGGCCATTTCCGCTGAGGCGTCTCGAGGCTAATCACACCTAACCTCTGGAACTTCAAAGGGTCCTTCACACCTTGCTGCAGCTCAAGAAGTTCCCCGACATACCCGTCTCACTCGAGAGGAAGCACGAGAGTCCCGCCCACATCCAGAGGAGCCCGTTTCCACCTCCTAACTCGAGAGGAGGATCCTTTCCTGCGAGGTCGGGAAAGAATTCCAAACGTTCCGTTGCATGCTGAAGAGGAGGCGCTCTCACAGGAAAGGCGAGAGGAACTCCAGGGTCGTGCCACCATTCCAGAGTCCCCAGATGTCTAAGTCCATTCCAGGGAAACCTGTTTTCCCTGCACTGCCTCGACTTTCAATCGAGGATCGACTCACACCATGGTGGCACGTGGGAGAGCCTGTGGGAAAGATTCGTGGGAAAGCCTCGTGGGAAAGCTCGAGGGAAAGCAACAGATCCCTTGATCCACGCGAAATGAAGCGTGACACTGCTGCTACAGCTCGGGCGGAAAGCGCACGTGTATGCCCACTCGAGTCGAGGACGGACTCCCGCGGAGACTCCAGAAGTACCCATGATCCATGTCAGCACTGGAGAGGAATCCTCAGGTTCGGCACCGACTCCACACAAGGGCTTAGGCCCCGGCATCGACGGGAGAGGAATCCCGAGAGGCCTCCGAGCAACTCGCATGGGGACTGGCCTTTCTGAAGCACCAGAGCGGGGCTCTGAGGTCCCGTCGTAAGTCGAGAGCACTGCCGCAACTCGAGAAAATCCAGAAGATTCTCCCCTCCAGGAGAGATGAGGCCCATTTCCGCTGAGGAGTCTAGAGGCTAATCACACCTAAATCTGGAACTTCAAAAGGGTCCTTCACACCCTTGCTGCAACTCAAGAAGTTCCCTGAATTACCCGTCTCCACTCGAGAGGAAGCACGAGAGTCCCGCCCACATCCAGAGGAGCCCCGGTTCCGCTTCTAGCTCGAGAGGAGGATCCTTTCCCTGCGTGTTCGGGAAAGAATTCCGGCGTTTCTTTCGCATCTCAAGAGCACGGCGCTCTCCAGAGGAAGAGCGAGAGGAACTCCAGGGTGGTGCCACCAATTCCAGAGTCCCCCAAATGTCTCAGTCCATTCCAGGGAAACCTGTTTTCCCTGCACTGCCTCGACTTTCAAGCCGAGGATCGACTCACACCACGGTGGCAAGAGGGACAGCCGTGTGGGAAAGCCTCGTGGGAGAGCCTCGTGGGAAGCCTCGAGGGAAAGCCTCGAGGGAAAGCACAGATCCCTTGATCCATGCCAAGGGAAGCGTGACACTGCTGCTACAGCTCGGGAGGAAAGCGCAACGTGGCATGCCCCATCGAGACGAGGACTGACTCCACTGGGACGACTCCAGAAGTACCCCAAGATCCATGTCAGCACTGGAGAGGAATCCTAAGATTCCAGCACCGGCTCCACACAAGATCTTAGGCTCCCGGTATCGACGGGAGAAGAATCCCGAGAGGCCCCCGAGCAACTCGCATGGGGACTGACCTTTCCTGAGGCCACCAGAGCGGGTCCCTGAGGTCCCCGTCGTAAGTCGAGAGCACCTGCCGCAACTCGAGAAAATCCAGGAGGTTCTCCCCTCCAGGCGAGATGAGGCCCATTTCCGCTGAGGCGTCTCGATGCTATTCAAACCTAACCTCTGGAACTTGCAAAGGGTCCTTCACACCCTTGCTGCAACTCAAGAAGTTCCCCGACATACCCGTCTCCACTCGAGAGGAAGCACGAGAGTCCCGCCCACATCCAGAGGAGCCCCGTTTCCGCCTCCTAGCTCGAGAGGAGGGATCCTTTCCCTGCGTGGTCGGGAAAGAATTCCCGGCGTTCCTGTCGCATCTCAAGAGGAGGCGCTCTCCACAGGAAAGGCGAGAGGAACTCCAGGGTCGTGCCACCATTCCCAGAGTCCCCCAGATGTCTCAGTTCATTCCAGGGAAACCTGTTTTCCCTGCACTGCCTCGACTTTCAATCCGAGGATCGACTCACACCACGGTGGCACGTGGGAGAGCCCTGTGGGAAAGATTCGTGGGAAAGCCTCGTGGGAAAGTCTCGAGGGAAAGTCACAGATCCCTTGATCCACGGAAATGAAGCGTGACACTGCTGCTACAGCTCGGGAGGAAAGCGCACGTGCATGACCCCACTCGAGACGAAAACTGACTCCCCTGGGAGAATCCAGAAGTTCCCTAAGATTCATGTCAGCACTGGTGAGGAATCCTCAGGTTCCGGCAGCGACTCCGCACAAGGCTTTAATCCCCGTCATCGAAGGGAGAGGAATCCCGAGAGGCCCCCGAGCAACTCGCATGGGGACTGGCCTTTCCTGAGGCCACCAGAGCGGGTCCCTGAGGTCCCCTTCGTAAGTCGAGAGCACCTGCCGCAACTCGAGAATATCCAGGAGGTTCTTCCCCCCAGCCGAGATGAGGCCCATTTCCGCTGAGGCGTCTACAGGCTAATCACACCTAACTTCTGGAACTTCCCAAGGGTCCTTGGCACATTTGCTGCAACTGAAGAAGTTCCCCGACATCCTCCTCTCCACTCGACAGGAAGCACGAGAGTCCCCCACATCCAGAGGAGCCCCGTTTCCGCCTCTTAGCTCGAGAGGAGGGATCCTTTCCTGCGTGGTGGGGAAAGAATTCACCGCATTCCCGTCGCATCTCAAGAGGAGGCGCTCTCCACAGGAAGGCGAGAGGAACTCCAGGGTCGTGCCACCATTCCAGAGTCCCCAGATGACTCAGTCTATTCCAGGGAAACTGTTTTCCCTGCACTGCCTCGACTTTCAATCGAGGATCGACTCACAACACGATGGCACGTGTGGAGAGCCCTGTGGGAAAGATTCGTGGGAAAGCCTCGTGGGAAAGCCTCAAGGGAAAGCCACAGATCCCTTGATCCACGCGAAATGAAGAGCGACACTGCTACTACAGCTCGGGAGGAAAGCGCACGTGCATGCCCCCACTAGAGACTTGGACGGACTCCCCGCGGGAAACTCCAGAAGTACCCCAAAATCCATGTCAGCACTGGAGAGGAATCCTCAGGTTCCGGCACCGACTTCACACATGGTCTTAGGCCCCGGCATCGACGGGAGAGGAATCCCGAGAGGCCCCCGAGCAACTCGCATGGGGACTGGCCTTTCCTGAGGCCACCAGAGCGGGTCCCTGAGGACCCCGTCGTAAGTCGAGAGCGCCTGCCGCAACTCGAGAAAATCCAGGAGGTTCTCCCTTCCAGGCGAGATGATTCCCATTTCTGCTGAGACGTCTCGAGGCTAATCACACCTAACCTCTGGAAGTTCCAAAGGGTCCTTCACACCCTTTCTGCAACTCAAAAGTTCCCCGACATACCCGATTCCACTCGAGAGGAAGCACGAGAGTCCCGCCCACATCCAGAGGAGCCCCGTTTCCGACTCCTAGCTCGAGAGGAGGGATCCTTTCCCTGCGTGGTCGGGAAAGAATTCCCGGCGTTCCCGTCGCATCTCAAGAGGGGGCGCTCTCCACAGGAAAGGCGAGAGGAACTCCAGGGTCGTGCCACCATTCCCAGAGTCCCACAGATGTCTTAGTCCATTCCAGGGAAACCTGTTTTCCCTGCACTGCCTCGACTTTCAAGAAGAGGATCGACTCACACCACGGTGGCACGTGGGACAGCCCTGTGGGAAAGCCTCGTGGGAAAGCCTCGTGGGAAAGCCTCGTGAGGAAGCCTCGAGGGAAAGCCACTGATCCCTTGATCCACGCGACGGGAGCATGACACTGCTGCTACAGCTCGGAAGAGAGCGCAGGTGCATGCCCCCAATCGAGACGAGGACTGACTCCCCTGGGGAGACTCCAGAAGTACCCCAAGATCCATGTCAGCACTGGAGAGGAAACCTCAGGTTCTGGCACCGACTCCACACAAGGTCTTAGGCCCCGGCATCGACGGAGAGGAATCCGAGAGGCCCCGAGCAACTCGAAAGGGGACTGGCATTTCCTGAGGTCCCCAGAGCGGGTCCCTGAGATCCCCGTCGTAAGTCGAGAGCACCTGCCCTAACTCGAGAAAATCCAGGAGGATCTCCCCTCCAGGCGAGATGAGGCCCATTTCTACTGAGGCGTCTCCAGGCTAATCACACCTAACCTCTGTAACTTACAAAGGGTCCTTCAAATCCTTGCTGCAACTCAAGAAGTTCCCCGACATACCCGTCTCCTCTCGAGAGGAAGCACGAGAGTCCCGCCCACATCAAGAGGAGCTTCGTTTCCGCCTCATTGCTCGAGAGCAGGAATCCCTTCCCTGCATGGTCGGGAAAGAATTCCCGGCGTTCCCGTCGCATCTCAAGAGGAGGTGCTCTCCACAGGAAAGGCGAGAGGAACTCCAGGGTCGTGCCACCATTCCCAGAGTCCCCCAGATGTCTCAGTCCATTCCAGGGAAAACTATTTTCCCTGCACTGAATGGAATTTCAAGCCTAGGATCGACTCACACCACGGTGACACGTGGGACAGTCCTGTGGGCAAGCCTCGTGGGAAAGCCTTGAGGGAAAGCCACAGATCCCTTGATCCACGCGAAGGGAAGGGTGACACTGCTGCTACAGCTCGGGAGGAAAGCGCATGTGCATGCCCCCACTTAGAGGAGGACTGACTCCCCTGAGTACACTCCAGAAGTACCCCAAGATCCATGTCAGCAATGGAGAGGAATCCTCAGGTTTTGGCACAGACTCCACAAAAGATCTTAGGCCCCAACGGGAGAGGAATTCCAAGAGGCCTCCGAGCAACTCGCATGGGGACTGGCCTTTCGTGAGGCCACCAGAGCGCTACCAGACGTCCCCGTCGTAAGTCGAGAGCACCTGCCGCAACTCGAGAAAATCCAGGAGGTTCTCCCCTCCAGGCGAGATGAGGCCCATTTCCCTGAGGCGTCTCGAGAGCTAATCACACCTAACCTCTGGAACTTCCAAAGGGTCCTTCACAAGCTTGCTGCAACTCAAGAAGTTCCCGACATACCCGTCTCCACTCGAGAGGAAGCACGAGAGTCCCGCCACATCCAGAGCAGCCCCATTTCCGCCTCCTAGCTCGAGAGGAGGGATCCTTTCCCTGCGTGGTCGGGAAAGAATTCCCGACGTTCCGTCGCATCTCAAGAGAGAGGCGCTCTCCACAGGAAAGGCGAGAGGAACTCCAGGGTCTTGCCACCATTCCCAGAGTCCGCCAAGATGTCTCAGTCCATTCCAGGGAAACCTGTTTTCCCTGCACTGCCTCGACTTTCAAGCGAGGATGGACTCACACCACGGTGGCACGTGGGACAGCCCTGTGGGAAAGCCTCGTGGAAAGCCTGGTGGAAAGCCGAGGGAAAGCCACACATCCCTTGATCCACGCGAAGGGAAGCATGACAGTGCTGCTACAGTTCCGAGGAAAGCGTATGTGCATGCCCCCACTCGAGACGAGGACTGACTCCCCTGGGGAGACTCCAGAAGTACCCAAGATCCATGTCAGCACTGGAGAGGAATCCTCAGTTTCCGCACCGCCTCCACACAAGGTCTTATGCGGGGTCCAGCCCCGGTGGATCCAGGGAATTCGAAGGGTGGACGGCGTTGGTGTATAAAGACTTGTTTATTTATTAATGCAAGATTAGATTAGAAAACTATAGTGTAGTAAGAAGACTAATTGGAGGAAGAGGGCTGAATAACTTGGTTTACGCGGACGGCCAATAAAAATTCCAGACAAGGAATTTTGCACCACCTACGGTTGGGCCACCGCGCCCGCTTGAATATCTAAGGGTGCCTCGCCTTAAGCTCCCTTTCGTGCGGTCTTAACAGCCAGGGCAAGTAAGTAGACCTGGCGAGCCTCCGCACTCCAGTGGAGATTCAGCCTGAAGTTAAGTAAAGAGCAGAGAGAAGGAAAGGTAGAGAAGAAGAAAGAGAGAGAAAGACACGGGGGAGCCAGAGTCCAAGAAACGAGCTGAGAGACTAGTTCGAGAAGCTGGTCCGAGAAACTGGCCCCTGGCCTGCCTCCTCCTTTATTGTTCAGAAGGCCTTTTATGCTTTTGATAAAACATGGAGATCAATGGATAACACAAAATTATGTAGTGTTCACAACCCAGATTCTTTCTGTATATCA
>NW_017195629.1:0-8838 GCF_001704415.2 Capra hircus
AACTCGAGAGCAAACTCGAAGAAAATCCATGAGGTTCTCCCCTCCAGGCGACATGAGGCCCATTTCCGCTGAGGTATCTCGAGGCTAATCACACCTTACCTCTGGAACTTCCAAAGGGTCCTTCACACCTTGCTGCAACTCAAGAAGTTCCCCGACATACCCGTCTCCACTCGAGAGGAAGCAGGAAAGTGCCGCCCACATTAAGAGGAGCCACGTTTCCGCCTCCTACCTCGAGAGGTTTGATCCCTTCCCTGCGTGGGGGGAAAGAATTCGCGGCGTTCCCGTCACATCTCAAGAGGAGGCGCTCTCCAGAGGAAAAAGCGAGAGGAACTCCATGTTCGTGCCACCATTGCCAGAGTCCCCCAGATGTCTCAGTCCATTCCAGGGAACCTGGTTTCCCTGCACTGCCTCGACTTTCAAGCCGAGGATCGACTCACACCACCGTGGCACGTGGGAAAGCCCTGTGGGAAAGCCTCATGGGAAAGTCTAAAGAGAGGGAAAGCCACAGATCCCTTGATCCACGAAAAGGGAAGCGTGACACTGCTGCTACAGCTCGGGAGGAAAGCGCACGTGCATGCCCCCACTCGAGACGAGGACTTACGCCTCTGGGGAGACAACAGAAGTCCCCGAAGATCCATGTCGGCACTGGAGAGGAATCCTCAGGTTCCGGCACTGACTCCACACAAGGTCTTAGGCCCGGCATCGACGGGAGAGGAATCCCGAGAGGCCCCCGAGCAACTCGCATGGGGACTGGCCTTTCCTGACCCACCAGAGTGGGTCCCTGAGGTCCCCGTCGTAAGTCGAGAGCACCTGCCGCAACTCGAGAAAATCCAGGAGGTTCTCCCCTCCAGGCGACATGAGGCCCATTTCTGCTGAGGTATCTCGAGGCTAATCACACCTTACCTCTGGAACTTCCAAAGGGTCCTTCACACCCTAGCTGCAACTCAAGAAGTTCCCCGACATACCCGTTTCTACTCGAGAGAAGCACGAGAGTTCCCCGCACATCCAGAGGAGCCCGTTTCCTCCTCCTAGTTCGAGAGGAGGGATCCTATACCTGCGTGGTCGGGAAAGAATTCCCGGCGTTCCCGTCGTATCTCAAATGGAGGCGCTCTCCACAGGAAAGGCGAGAGGAACTCCAGGGTCGTGCCATATTCCCAAAGTCCCCCAGATGTCTCAGTCCATTCCAGGGAAACCTGTTTTCCCTGCACTGCCTCGACTTTCAAGCCGAGGATCGACTCACACAACGGTGGCACGTGGGACATCCCTGTGGGAAAGCCTCGTGGGAAAGCCTCGAGGGAAAGCCACAGATCCCTTGATCCACGTGAAGGGAAGCCTGACACTGCTGCTAAAGCTCGGGAAGAAAGCGCACGTGCATGCCCCCACTCGAGACGACGACTGGCTCCCATGGGGAGACTCCAGAAGTAGCCCAAGAACCATGTCAGCACTGTAGAAGAATCCTCAGGTTCCGGCACCGAGTCCACACAAGGTCTTAGGACCGGGCATCGACGGGAAAGGAATCCCGAGAGGCCCTCGAGCAACTCGCATGGGGACTGGCCTTTCCTGAGGCCACCAGAGCGGGTCCCTGAGGTCCCCGTCTTAAGTCGAGAGCACCTGCCGCAACTGGAGAAAATCCAGGAGGTTTTCTCCTCCAGGCGAGATGAGGCCCATTTCCGCTGAGGCGTCAGGAGGCTAATCACACCTTACTTTTGGAACTTCCAAAGGGTCCTTCACACCCTTGCTGCAACTCAAGAAGTTCCCCGACATACCCGTCTCCACTTGAGATGAAACACAAGAGCCCCGCTCATATCCAGAGGATCCCCGTTACCGCCTCCTAGGTCGAGAGGAGGGATCCTTTCCCTGCGTGGTCGGGAAAGAATTCCCAGCGTTTCCGATACAACTAAAGAGGAGGCGCTCTCCACAGGAAAGGCGAGAGGAACTCCAGGGTCGTGCCACCATTCCCAGAGTCCCCCAGATGTCTCAGTCCATTCCAGGGAAACCTGTTTTCCCTGCACTGCCTCTACTTTCAAGCCGAGGATCGACTCACACCACGGTGGCACGTGGGACATCCCTGTGGGAAAGCCTCGTGGGAAAGCCGCGGGGGAAAGCCTCGTGGGAAAGCCTCGAGGGAAAGACTCGAGGGAAAGCCACAGATCCCTTAATCCACGAGAAGGGAAGCGTGACAATGCTGCTACAGCTCGGGAGGAAAGCGCACGTGCATGCCCCCACTCGAGACGAGGACTGACTCCCCTGGGGAGACTTCAGAAGTACCCCAAGATCCATATCAGCATTGCAGAGGAATCCTCAGGTTCTGTCACCGACACCACACAAGGACTTAGGCCCCGGCATCGACGGGAAAGGTATCCCGAGAGGCCCTCGAGCAACTCGCATGGGGACTGGCCTTTCCTGAGGCCACCAGCGCGGGTCCCTAGGGCCCCGTCGTAAGTCGAGAGCACATGCCGCAACTCGAGAAAAACCAGGAGGTTCTCCCCTCCAGGCGAGATGAGGCCCATTTCCACTGAGGCGTCTCGAGGCTAATACCACCTAAACTCTGGAACTTCCAAAGGGTCCTTCACAACCTTGCTGCAACTCAAGAAGTTCCCCGAAATACCCGACTCCACTCTAGAGGAATCACGAGATTCCCGCCCACATCCAGAGGAGCCCCGTTTCCGCCTCCTAGCTCGAGAGGAGGGATCCATTCCCTGCGTGGTCGGGAAAGAATTCCCGGCGTTCCCATCGCATCTCAAGAGGAGGCGCTCTCCACAGGAAAGGCGAGAGGAACTCCAGGGTCGTGCCACCGTTCCCAGAATCCCCCAGATGTCTCAGTCCATTCCGGGGAAAACTGTTTTCCCTGCACTGCCTCGACTTTCAAGCCGAGGATCGACTCACACCTCGGTGGCACGTGGGACAGCCCTGTGGGAAAGCCTCGTGGGAAAGCCGCGGGGGAAAGCCTCGTGGGAAAGCCTCGAAGGAAAGACTCGAGGGAAAGCCACAGATCCCTTGATCCACGCAAAGGGAAGCGTGACACTGCTGCTACAGCTCGGGAGGAAAGCGCACGTGCATGCCCCCTCTCGAGACGAGGACTGACTCCCCTGGGGAGACTCCAGAAGTACTCCAAGATCCATGTCAGCACTGAAGAGGAATGCTCAGGTTCCGGCACGACTCCACACAAGATCTTAGGCCCCGGCATCGACGGGAGAGGAATCCCGAGAGGCCCCCGAGCAACTCGCATGGGGACTGGCCTTTCCTGAGGCCACCAGAGCGGGTCCCTGAGGTCCCCGTCGTAAGTCGAGAGCACCTGCCGCAACTCGAGAAAATCCAGGAGGTTCTCCCCTCCAGGCGAGATGAGGCCCATTTCCACTGAGGCGTCTCGAGGCTAATCACACCTAACCTCTGGAACTTCCAAAGGGTCCTTCACACCCTTACTGCAACTGAAGAAGTTCCCCGACAAACCCGTCTCCACTCGAGAGGAAGCACGAGAGTCCCGCCAACATCCAGAGGAGCCCCGTTTCCGCCTCCTAGCTCGAGAGGAGGGATCCTTACCCTGCGTGGTCGGGAAAGAATTCCCTGCGTTCCTGACGCATCTTAAGTGGAGGCGCTACCACAGGAAAGGCGAGAGGAACTCTAGGGTCTTGCCACCATTCCCAGAGTCCCCCAGATGTCTCAGTCCATTCCAGGGAAACCTGTTTTCCCTGCCCTGCCTCGACTTTCAAGCCGATAATCGACTCACACCACGGTGGCACGTGGGACAGCCCTGTGGGAAAGCTTCTTGGGAAAGCCTCATGGGAAAGCCTCGATGGAAAGCCACAGATCCCTTAATCCACTCGAAGGGAAGATGACACTGCTGCTAAAGCTCGGGAGGAAAGCGCACGTGTATGCCCCCAACTCGAGTCGCGGACTGACTCCGCTGGGGACACTCCAGAAGTACCCAAGATCCATGTCAGCACTGGAGAGGAATCCTCAGGTTCCGGCCCAGACTCCACACAAGGTCTTAGGCCACGGAATCGACGGGAGAGGAATCCGAGAGGCCCCGAGCAACTCGCTTGGGACGGCCTTTCCTGAGGCCACCAGAGCAGGTCCCTGATGTCCCCGTCGTAAGTCGAGATCACCTGCCGCAACTCGAGAAAATCCAGGAGGTTCTCCCCTCCAGGCAAGAAGAGGCCCATTTCCGCTGAGGCGTCTCGAGGTTAATCACACCTAACCTCTGGAACTTCCAAAGGGTCCTTCACACCCTTTCTGCATCTCAAGAAGTTCCCCGACATACCCGTCTCCACTCGAGAGGAAGTACGAGTGTCCCGCCCTCATCCAGAGGATCCCCATTTACACCTCCTAGCTCGAGAGAAGGGATCCTTTCCCTGCGTGTTCGTGAAAAAATTCTCGGTGTTTCCGTCGCAGCTCAAGAGGATGCGCTCTCCACAGGAAAGGCGAGAGGAACTCCCAGTGTTCGGGCCACCATTCCCAGAGACCCCCAGATGTCTCAGTCCATTCCAGGGAAACCTGTTTTCCCGCAACTGCCTCGACTTTCATGCCGAGGAACGACTCACACTACGGTGGCACGTGGTACAAACCTATGAGAAGCCTCGTGGGAAAGCCTTGAGGGATAGCCACAGATCCCTTGATCCACGGGAAGGGAAACGTGAATCTGCTGCTTCAGCTCGGGAGGAAATCGCACGTACATGCCCCCACTCGAGACGACGAAAGACTCCCCTGGGGAGACTCCAGAAGTAGCCCAAGATCCATGTCAGCACTGGAGAGGAATCCTCAGGTTCCGGCACCTACTCCACACAAGGACTTAGGCCCCGGCATCGACGGGAGTGGAGTCCCGAGAGGACCCCGAGAAACTCGCATGGATACTAACCTTTCCTGAGGCCACCAGAGCGGGTCCCTGAGGTCCCCATCGTAAGTCGAGAGCACCTGCCGCAACTAGAGAAAATCCAGGTGGTTTTCCCCTTAGGCGAGATGAGGCCCATTTCTGCTGAGGTGTCTCGAGGCTAATCACACCTAACCTCTGTAACTTTCCAAAGAGTGATTCACACCCTTGCTGGCAACTTAAGAAGTTCCCCGACATACCAGTCTCCACTTGAGAGGAAGCACGAGAGTACCGCTCACATCCAGAGTAACCCCGTTTCCGCCTCCTAGCTCGGAGAGGAGGATCATTTCCTTTCGTGGTCGGGAAAGAATACCCAGCGTTCCCGTCGCTTCTCAAGAGGAGGCGCTCTCCACAGGAAAGGCGAGAGGAACTCCAGGGTGTTGCCACCATTCCCAGAGTCCCCCAGATGTCTCAGTCCATTCCAGGGAAAACTGTTTTCCCTGCACTGCCTCGACTTACCAGCCAAGGATAGACTCACACCAAGGTGGCACGTGGGACAGCCCTGTGGGAAAGCCTCGTGGGAAACCCTCTTGGGAAAGCCTCGAGTGATAACCACAGATTCATTGATCCATGCGAAGGGAAGCGTGACACTGCTGCTACAGCTCGGGAGGAAAGCGCACGTGCATGCCCCCACTCGAGCCGAGGTCTGACGCCCCTGGGGAGACTCCAGAAGTCCCCGAAGATCCATGTAGGCACTGGAGAGGAATCCTCAGGTTGTGGCAGTAACTCCACACAAGGTCTTAGGCCCCGGCATCGACGGGAGTGGAATCCCGAAAAGCCCACGAGCAACTTGCTTGGGGATTCGCCTTTCATGAGGCCACCAGAGCGTGTCTCTGAGGTCCAAGTCGTAAGTCGAGAGCTCCAGCTGCAACTCGAGAAAATCCAGGAGGTTCTCTCCTCCAGGCGAGATGTGGCCCATATCCGATGAGGCGTCTCGAGGCTAATCATCAAGCATCTGGAACTAACAAAGGGGCCTTCAAACCTAGCTGCAACTCAAGAAGTTCCCCGAAATACCCCTCTCCACTCGAGAGGAAGCACGAGAGTCTTGCCCACATCCAGAGGAGCCCGTTTCCGCCTCATAGCTCGAGAGGAATGATCCTTTCCCTGCGTTATCCGGAAAGAATTCCCGGCGTTCCCTCGCATCTCAAGAGGAGGCGCAACAACAGGAAAGGCGAGAGGAACTCCAGGGTCGTGCCACCATTCCCAGAGTCCCCCAGATGTCTCAGTCCATTCCAGGGAAACCTGTTTTCCCTACACTGCCTCGACTTTCAAGCCGAGCATCGACTCACTGCACGGTGGCACGTGGAACAGCCCTGTGTGAAAGCCTCGTGGGAAAGCCTCGAGGGAAAGCCACAGATCCCTTGATCCACGCGAAGGGAAGCGTGACACTGCTGCTACAGCTCGGGAGGAAAGCGCACGTGCATGCACCCACTCGAGACGAGGACTGACTGCCCTGGGTAGACTCGAGAAGTACTCCAAGATCCATGTCAGCACTGGAGAGGAATCCTCACTTTACGGCACCAACTCCACAAAGGTCTTAGGCCCCGGCATCGATGGGAGAGGAAATCCCGTGAGTCTCCCCGAGCAACTCCCCATGGGGACTGGCCGATCCTGAGGCCACCATAGCGGGTCCCTGTGGTCCCCATCGTAGTAGAGAGCACCTGCAGCAACTTGAGAAAATCTAGGAGGTTCTCCCTTCCAGGCGAGATGAGGACCATTTCCGCTGAGGTGTCTCAAAGGTTAATCACACTTAACCTCTGGAACTTCCAAAGGGTCCTTCACACCCTTGCTGCAACTCATGAAGATCCCCAACATACCCGTCTCCACTCGAGAGGAAGCACGAGAGTCCCGCCCACATTCAGAGGAGGCCCCGTTTCCGCCTCTAGCTCGAGAGGAGGGATCCTTTCCCTCAGTGATCGGGAAAGAGTTCTCAGTGTTCCCAGCGCATCTCAAGAGGAGGCGATCTCCACAGGAAAGGCGAGAGGAACTCCAGGGTTGTGCCACCATTCCCAGAGTCCCTCAGATGTCTCAGTCCATTCCAGGGAAACCTGTTTTCCCTGACTGCCTCGACTTTCAAGCCGAGGATCGTCACACACACGACGGTGGAACGTGGGACAGCCCTGTGGGAAAGCCTCGTGGGAAAGTCTCATGTGAAAGCCTCGAGGGAAAGCCACAGATCCCTTAATCCACGCGAAGGGGAGCGTGACACTGCTGCTACAGCTAGGGAGGAAAGCGCACGTGCATGCCCCCCACTCGAGACGAGGACTGACTCCCCTGGGGAGACTCCAGAAGTACCCCCAAGATCCATGTCAGCACTGGAGAGGAATCCTCAGGTTCCGGCACCGACTGCAAACAAGGTCTTAGGCCCGGGCATCGACGGGAGAGGAATCCGAGATGCCGCCGAGCAACTCGCATGGGGACTGGCCTTTCCTGAGGCCACCAGAGAGGGTCCCTGAGGTCCCCTTCGTAAGTCGAGAGCACCTGCCGCAACTCGAGAAAATCCAGGAGGTTCTCCCTTCCAGGCGAGATGAGGCCAATTTCCGCTGAGGCGTCTCGAGAATAATCACACCTAACCTATGGAACTTCCAAAGGGTCCTTCACACCCTTGCTGCAATTCAAGAAGTTCCCCGACATACCCTGCTCCACTCGAGAGGAAGCACGAGAGTCCCGCCACATCCAGAGGAGCCTCGTTTCCGCCTCATGGCTCGAGAGGGGATCCTTTCCTGCGTGGTCGGGAAAGAATTCCCGGCATTCCCCTCGCATCTCAAGAGGAGGCGATCTCCACAGGAAAGGGCGAGAGGAACCCAAGGGTCGTGCCACCATTCCCAGAGTCCCCAGATATCTCAGTCCATTCCAGGGAAACCTGTTTTCCCTGCACTGCCTCGACGTTCAAGACGAGGATCGACTCACACGACGGTGACACGTGGGTCAGCCTGTGGAAAGCCTCGTGGGAAAGCCTGCGAGAGAAAGCCTCGTGGGAAAGCCTCGTGGGAAATCTCGAGGGAAAGCCACAGATCCCTTGTTCCACGCGAAGGGAAGCGTGACACTGCTGCTACAGCTCTGAAGGAAAGCGCACCTGCATGCCCCCACACGAGACGAGGACTGACTCCCCTGGGGAGACTCCAGAAGTAACCCAAGATCCATGTCAGCACTGGAGAGGAATCCTCAGGTTCAGGCACCGACTCCACACAAGGTCTTAGGTCCTGGCATCGATGGAGAGGAATCCCGAGAGGTCCCAGGCAACGCGCATGTGGACTGGCCTTTCCTGAGGCCACCAGAGCGGGTCCCTGAGATACCCGTCATATGTCGAGAGCACCTGAAGCAACTCGAGAAAATCCAGGAGGTTCTCCCCTCCAGGCGAGGTCAGGCTCCTTTCTGCTGAGGCGTTTCGAGGCTAATCACACCTACCCTCTGGAACTTCCAAAGGGTCCCTTCACACCTTTCCTGCAACTCAAGAAGTTCCGGATATACCTGTCTCCACTCGAGAGGAATCACGAGCGTCCCGCCCACATCCAGAGGAGCCCCGTTGCCGCCTCCTAGCTCGAGAGGTGGGATCCTTTCACTGCAGGGTCGAGAAAGAATTCCCGGGCGTTCCATTGCATCTCAAGAGGAGGCGCTCTCCACCTGAAAGGCGAGAGGGACTCAAGGGTCGTGCCACCATTCCCAGAGTCCCGCAGATGTCTCAGTCCATTCCAGGGAAACCTGTTTTCCCTGCACTGCCTCGACTTTCAAGCCGAGGATCGAATCACACCACGGTGGCACGTAGGACAGCCCTGTGGGAAAGCCTCTTGGGAAAGACTGCTGGGAAAGCCCTCGAGGGAAAGCCACAGATTCCTTGATCCACGGGAAGGGAAGTGTGACACTGCTGATACAGCTCGGAGGAAAGCACACGTGCATGCCCCCACTCAAGACGACTGACTCCCTGGGGCTATTCCAGAAGTACCCAAGATCCATGTCAGCACTGGAGAGGA
>NW_017195630.1:0-8838 GCF_001704415.2 Capra hircus
GTCCCTGAGTCCCCCGTCTTAAGTCGAAGAGCACCTGCCGCATCTCGAGAAAATCCAGGAGGTTCCCCCTCCAGGCGAGATGAGGCCGCATTTCTGTTGAGGCGTCTCGAGGCTAATAACACCGAGCCTCTAGAACTTCCAAAGGGTCCTTCACACCCTTGCTGCAACTCAAGAAGTTTCCCGACATAACCCGTCTCCACTGGAAAGGAAGCACGAGAGTCCCCGCCCACATCCAGAGGAACCCCGTTTCCGCCTCATACCTCGATAGGAGGGATCCTTTCCCTGCGTGGTCGGGAAAGAATTCCGGCATTCCCGTCGCATCTCAAGAGGATGCGCTCTCCACAGGAAAGGCGAGAGGAACTCCAGGGTCGTGCCACCATTCCCAGAGTCCCCAGATGACTCAGTCCATTCCAGGGAACCTGTTTTCCCTGCACTGCCTCGAATTTCAAGCCGAGGATCGACTCACAACACGGTGGCACGTCGGACAGCCCTGTGGGAAAGCCTCGAGGGAAAGCCACAGATCATTTGATCCACGCGAAGGAAGAGTGACACTGCTGCTACAGCTCAGGAGGAAAGCGCACCTGTATGCCCCCACTCGAGACGTGGACTGACTCACCTGGGGAGACTCCAGAAGTACCCCAAGATCCATGACAGCACTGGAGAGGAATCCTCAGGTTCCGGTACTGGACTCCACACAAGGTGTTAGTCCCGGCATCGAAGGGAGAGGAATCCCGAGAGGCCCCCGAGCAACTCGCATGGGGACTGACCTTTCCTGAGGCCACCAGAGAGGGTCCCCCCATCGTAAGTCGAGAGCACTTCCAAACTCGAGAAAATCCAGGAGATCTGCCGTCCATAGCGAGATGAGGCCCATTTCCACTGAGGCGTCCGAGGCTAATCACAACTAACCTGTGGAACTTCAAAGGGTCCTTCACACCCTTGCTGCAACTCAAGAAGTTCCCCGATTATACCCGTCTCCGCTCGAGAGGAAGCACGAGAGTCCCGCCCATATCCAGAGGAGCCCCGATTCCGCCTCCTAGCTCGAGAGGAGGGATCCTTTCCCTGCGTGGTTTGGAAAGAATTCCCCGGCGTTCCCGTCGCATCTCAAGAGGAGGCGATCTCCACAGGAAAGGCAAGAAGAACTCCAGGGTCCTGCCATCATTCCCAGAGTCCCCCAGATGTCTCAGTCCATTCCAGGGAAACCTGTTTTCCCTGCACTGCCCTGACTTTCAAAGCCGAGGATCAACTCACACAACGGTGGCACGTGGGACAGCCCTGTGGGAAAGCCTCTGTGGAAAGCCTCTAGGGTAAGCCTCGAGGGAACGCCACAGATCCCTTGATCCACGCGAAGGGAAGCGCGACACTGTTGCTACAGCTCGGAAGGAAAGCGCACGTGCATGCCCCCACTCGAGACGAGGACTGACTCCCCTGGGTGACTCCAGAACTACCCCAAGATCCATCTCAGCACTGGAGAGGAATGCTCAGGTTCCGGCACCGACTCCACACAAGATCTTAGGCCCCGGCATCGACGGGAGAGGAATCCCGAGAGGCCCCCGAGCAACTTGCATGGGGACTGGCCTTTCCTGAGGCCATCAGAGCGGGTCCCTGAGGTCCCCGTCGAAAGTCGAGAACCCCTCCGCAACTCGAGAAAATCGAGGAGGTTCTCCCCTCCAGGCGAGATTGGGCCCATTTGTGCTGAGGCGTCTCGTGGCTAATCACACCTAACCTCTGGAACTTCCAAAGGGTCCTTCACACCCTTGCTGCAACTCAAGAAGTTCCCCGACATACCCGTCTCCACTCGAGAGGAAGCACGAGAGTTCCGCCAATATCCAGAGGAGACCCGTTTCCGCCTCCTAGCTCGAGAGGAGGGATCCTTTCCCTGCGTGGTGGGGAAAGAATTTCCCGCGTTCCCGTCGCATCTCAAGGAGAAGGCGCTCTCCACAGGAAAGGCGAGAGGAACTCCAGGATCGTGCCACCATTCCCAGAGTACCCCAGATGTCTCAGTCCATTCCAGGGAAACCTGTTTTCCCTGCACTGCCTCGACTTTCAAGCCGAGGATCGACTTACACCACTGTGGCACGTGGGACAGCCCTGTGGGAAACGCTCGTGGGAAAGCCTCGTGGGAAAGCCTCGTGGGAAAGCCTCGTGGGAAAGCCTCGTGGGAAACCCTCAAGCGAAAGCCACAGATAACTTGTTCCATGCGAAGGGAAGCGTGACACTTCTGCTATAGCTCGGGAGGAAAGCGCACGTGCATGCCCCCACTCGCGACGAGGACTGACTCCCCTGGGGAGACTCCAGAAGTACCCCAGGATCCATGTCGGCACGGGAGAGGAATCCTCAGGTTCCAGCACCGACTCCGCACAAGGTCTTATGCCCCGGCATCGACGGGTGCGGAATCCCGGGAGGCCCCGGAGCAACTCGCATGGGGACTGGCCTTTCCTGAGGCCACCAGAGCGGGTCCCGGATGTCCCGTCGTAAGTCGAGAGCACCTGCCGCAACTCGAGAAAATACAGGAGGTTCTCCCCTCTAGGCGAGATGAGGCCCATTTCCGCTCAGGCGTCTCTAGGCTAATCACACCTAAAATCTGGAACTTCCAAAGGGTCCTTCACACCCTTGCTGCAACTCATGAAGTTCCCCGACATACCCGTCTCCACTCGAGAGGAAGCACGAGAGTCCCGCCCACATCCAGAGGAGCCCCGTTTCCGACTCCTAGCTCGAGAGGAGGGATCCTTTCCCTGCGTGGTGGGGAAAGAATTCCCGGCGTTCCCGTCGCATCTCAAGAGGAGGCGCTCTCCACAGGAAAGGCGAGAGGAACTCCAGGGTCGTGCCACCATTCCCAGAGTCCCCCAGATGTCTCAGTCCATTCCAGGGAAACCTGTTTTCATTGCACTGCCTCTACTTTCAAGCCGAGGATCGACTCACACCACGGTGACACGTGGGACAGCCCTGTGGGAAAGCCTCGGGGGAAAGCCACAGATCCCTTGATCCACGGGAAGGCAAGCGCGACTCTGCTGCTACAGCTCGGGAGGAAAGCGCACGTGCATCCCCCCATCGAGACGAGGACTGACTCCCCTGGGGAGACTCCAGAGGTACCCCAAGATCCATGTCAGCACTGGAGAGGAATCCTCAGGTTGCCACACCGACTGCACACAAGATCTTAGGCCCTGGCATCGACGGGAGAGGAATCCAGAGAGGTCCCTGAGGAAATCGCTTGGGGACTGGCCTTTCCTGAGGCCACCAGAGCGTGTCCCTGAGGTCCCCGTCGAAAGTCAAGAGCACCTGCTGCAACTCGAGAAAATCCAGGAGGTTCTCCCCTCCAGGCGAGATGAGGCCCATTTCCGCTGAGGCGTCTCGAGGCCAATCACACCTAACCTCTGGAACTTCCAAAGGGTCCTTCACAACCATGCTGCAACTCAAGAAGTTCCCCGACATAACCGTCTCCACTCGAGAGGAAGCACGAGAGTCCCGCCCACATCCAGAGGAGCCCCGTTTCCGCCTCCTAGCTCGAGAGGAGGGATCCTTTCCCTGCATGATCGGGAAAGAATTCCCGGCGTTTCCGTCTCATCTCAAGAGGAGGCGCTCTCCACAGGAAAGGCGAGAGGAATTCCAGAGTCGTGCCACCATTCCCTGAGTCCCCCAGATATCTCAGTCCATTCCAGGGAAACCTGCTTTCCCTGCACTGCCTCGACTTGCAAGCCGAGGATCGACTCACACCACGGTGGCTCGTGGGACAGCCCTGTCGGAAAGCCTCGTGGGAAAGCCTCGAGGGAAAGCCACAGATCCCTTGATCCACGCGAAGGGAAGCACGACACTGCTGCTACAGCTCCGGAGGAAAGCGCACGTGCATGCCCCGAATCGAGACGAGGACTGACTCCCCTGGGGAGACTCCAGAAGTACCCCAAGATCCATGGCAGCAATTGAGAGGAATCCTCAGGTTCCGACACCGACTCCACACAAGATCTTAGGCCCCGGCATTGATGGGAGGAATCCCGAGAGGCCTACGAGCAATTCGCATGGGGACTGGCCTTTCCTGAGTCCACCAGAGCGGGTCCTTGAGGTCCCCGTCGTAAGTCGAGAGCACCTGCCGCAACTCGAGAAACTCCAGGAGGTTCTCCCCTCCAGGCGAGAAGAGGCCCTTTTCCCCTGATGCGTCTCGAGTCTAATCACACCTAACCTCTGGAACTTCCAAAGGGTCCTTCACACCCTTGCTTCAACTCAAGAAATTCCCGACATATCCGTCTCCACTCGAGAGGAAGCAGGAGAGTCCCACCCACATCTAGAGGAGCCACTTTTCCGCCTCCTAGCTCGAGAGGAGGGATCCTTTCCCTGTGTGGTTGGGAAAGAATTCCCGGCGTTCCCGTCGCATCTCAAGAGGAGGCGCTCTCCATAGGAAAGGCGAGAGGAACTCCAGGGTCGTGCCACCATTCCCAGATTCCCCCAGATGTCTTAGTCCATTCCAGGGAAACCTGTTTTCCCTGCACTGCCTTGACTTTAAGCCGAGGATCGACTCACACCACGTTGGCACGTGGGACAGCCCTGTGTGACAGCCTCGTGGGAAATGCTCGTGGGAAAGCCTCAAGCGAAAGTCACAGATCCCTTGATCCACGCCTATGGAAGCGTGACACTGCTGCTACAGCTCGGGAGGAAAGCGCCCGAGCATGCCCTCAGTCGAGACGAGGTCTGACTCCCCTGGGGAGACTCCAGAAGTACCCCAAGATCCATGTCGGCACTGGAGAGGAATCCTCAGGTTCCGGAACTGACTCCACACAAGGTCTTAGGACCCAGCTTCAACGGGAGAGGAATCCCGAGAGGCCCGCGAGCAACTCGCATGGGGACTGGCCTTTCCTGAGGCCACCAGAGCGGGTCCCTGAGATCCCCGTCGTAAGTCGAGAGCACATGCCGCAACTCGAGAAAATCTAGGAGGTTCTCCCCTCCAGGCGAGATGAGGCCCATTTCCGCTGAGGCGTCTCGAGGCTAATCACATCTAACATCTGGAACTTCCAAAGGGTCCTTCACACCCTTGCTGCAACTCAAGAAGTTCCCCGACATACTCGTCTCCACTCCAGAGGAAGGACGAGAGTCCCGCCACATCCAGAGGAGCCCCGTTTCCGCCCCTAGCTCGAGGGGAGGGATCCTTTCCCTGCGTGGTCGGGAAAGAATTCCCGGCATTCCCGTCACATCTCAAGTGGATGCGCTCTCCACTGGAAAGGCGAGAGGAACTCCAGGGTCGTGCCACCATTCCCTGAGTCCCCAGATGTCTCAGTCCATTCCAGGGAAACCTGTTTTCTCTGCACTGTCTCGACTTTCAAGCCGAGGATCCGACTCACACCACGGTGGCACGTGGGACAGCCTTGTGGGAAAGCCTCGTGGAAAAAGCCTTCAGGGAAAGCCTCGAGGGAAAGCCACAGATCCCTTGATCCCCTCGATGGGAAGCATGACACTGCTGCTACAGCTCGGGAGGAAAGCAGCACGTGCATGCCACGACTCGAGACGAGGACTGACTCCCCTGGGGAGACTCCAGAAGTACCCCAAGATCCATGTCAGCACTGGAGAGGAATGCTCAGGTTCCGGCACCGGCTCCACACATGGTCTTAGGCCCCGGCATCGACGGGAGAGGAATGCCGAGAGGCCCCCGAGCAACTCGCATGGGGACTGGCCTTTCCTGAGGCCACCAGAGCGGGTCCCTGAGGTCCCCATCGTAAGTCGAGAGGACCTGCTGCAACTCGAGAATATCCAGGAGGTTCTCCCCTCCAGGCGAGATGAAGCCCATTTCCGCTGAGGCGTCTCGAGGCTAATCACACCTAAACTCTGGTACTCCCAAAGGGTCCTTCACACCCTTGCTGCAACTCAAGAAGTTCTCCGACATACCCGTCTCCACTCGAGAGGAAGCACGAGAGTCCCGCCCACATCCGAGAGGAGCCCCGTTTCCGCCTCCTAGCTCGAGAGGAGGAATCCTTTCCCTGCGTCTTCGGGAAAGAATCCCGGCATTCCCGTCGCATCTCAAGAGGAGGCGCTCTCCAAAGGAAAGGCGAGAGGAACTACCAGGGTCGTGCCACCATTCCCAGAGTCCCCCAGATGTCTCAGTCCATTCCAGGGAAACATGTTTTCCCTGCACTGCCTCGACTTTCATGCCGAGGATCGACTCACACCACGGTGGCACGTGGGACAGCCCTGTGGGAAAGCCTCGTGGGAAAGCCTCGTGGGAAAGCCTCATGGGAAAGCCTCATCGGAAAGCCTCGAGGGAAAGCCCCTGATCCCTTGATCCACGCGAAGGGAAGTGTGACACTGCTGCTACAGCTCGGGAGGAAAGCGCACATGCATGCCCCCACTAGAGACGAGCACTGACTCCCCTGGGGAGACTCCAGAAGTACCCCAAGATCCATGTCAGCACTGGAGAGGAATGCTCAGGTTCCGGCACCGACTCCACACAAGATCTTATGCCCCTGCATCGAGGGGAGAGGAATCCTGATAGGCCCCCGAACAACTCTCATGGGGATTGGCCTTTCCTGAGTCCACCAGAGCGGGTCCCTCAGGTCCCCGACGTAAGTCGAGAGCACCTGCCGCAACTCGAGAAAATCCAGGAGGTTCTCCCCTCCAGGCGAGATGAGGCCCATTTCCGCTCAGGCGTCTAGAGTCTAATCACACCTAACATCTGGAACTTCCAAAGGGTCCTTCACACCCTTCCTGCAACTCAAGAAGTTCCCTGACATACCCGTCTCCACTCGAGAGGAAGCACGAGAGTTCTGCCCACATCCAGAGGAGCCCCGTTTCCTACTCTTGCTCGAGAGAAATGATCCTGTCCCTGCGTGGTCGGGAAAGAATTCCCGGCGTTCCCTTCGCATCTCAAGAGGAGGCGCTCTCCACAGGAAAGGCAAGAGGACCTCCAGGGTCGTGCCACCATTCCCAGAGTCCCCCAGATGTCTCAGTCCATTCCAGGGAAACCTGTTTTCCCTGCACTGCCTCGACTTTCAAGCCGAGGATCGACTCACACGACGGTGGCACGTGGGATAGCCCTGTGGGAAAGCCTCGTGGGAACGCCTCGTGGGAAAGCCTCGAGGGAAAGCCACAGATCCTTGATATATGCGAAGGGAAGAGTGACACTGCTGCTACAGCTCGAGAGGAAAGCGGCACGTGCAGGCCCCCACTAGAGACGAGGACTGACTCCCCTTGGGAGACCTCCAGACGTACCCCAAGATCCATATCAGCACTGGAGAGGAAACCTCAGGTTCCGGGCACCGACTCCACACAAGGTCTTAGTCCCCGGCATCGACGGGAGAGGAATCCCGAGTGGCCCCAGTGCAACTCGCATGGGGACTTGCCTTTACTGAGGCCCACGAGAGCGGGTCCCTGAGGTCCCCGTCGTAAGTCGAGAGCACCTGCCGCAACTCGAGAAAATCCAGGAGGTTCTCCGCCTGCAGGCGAGATGAGGCCCATTTCCGCTAAGGCGTCTCGAGGCTAATCACACCTAACCTCTGGAACTTCCAAAGGGTCCTTCACACCCTTGCTGCAACTCAAGAAGTTCACCGACATACCCGACCTCCACTCGAGAGGAAGCACCATAGTTCCGCCATATCCAGAGGTGCCCCGTTTCCGCCTCATAGCTCGAGAGGAGGGATCCCTGTCCCTGCGTGGTAGGGAAAAATTCCCGGTATTCCCGTCGCATCCCAAGAAGAGGCGCTCTCCGCAGGAAAGGCGAGAGGAACTCCAGGGTCGTGCCACCATTCCCCAGAGTCCCCAGATGTCTCAGTCCATTCCAGGGAAACGTGTTTTCCCTGCACAGCCTCGACTTTCAAGCTGAGGATCGACTCACACCACGGTGGCAAGAGGGACAGCCCTGTGGGAAAGCCTCGTGGAAAGCCTCGTGGAAAGCCTCGAGGGAAAGCCACAGATCCCTTGATCCACGCGAAGGGAAGCTGCGACACTGCTGCTACAGCTCGGGAGGAAAGGCGCACGTGCATGCCCCGACTCGAGACGAGGACTGACTCCCCTGGGAGACTCCAGAAGTACCCCAAGATCCATGTCAGCACTGGAGAGGAATCCTCAGGTTCCGGCACCGGACTCCACACAAGATCTTAGGCCCCGGGCATCGAGGGAGAGGAATCCCGAGAGGCCCCCGAGCCAACTCGCATGGGGACTGGCCTTTCCTGAGGCCACCAGAGCGGGTCCCTGAGGTCCCCGTCATAAGTCGAGAGCACCTAGCCGCAATCTCGAGAAAATCCAGGAGGTTCTCCCCTCCAGGCGAGATGAGACCCATTTGTGCTGAGGCGTCTCGAGGCTAATCAGACCTAACCTCTGGAACTTCCAAAGGGTCCTTCACAACCTTTCTGCAACTCAAGAAGTTGCCCGACATACCCGTCTCCACTCGAGAGGAAGCACGAGAGTCCCGCCCACATCCAGAGGAGCCCGTTTCCGCCTCCTAGCTCGAGAGGAGGGATCATTTCCCTGCGTGTTCGGCAAAGAATTCCCGGCGTTCTAGTCGCATCTCAAGAGGAGGCGCCTCCCACAGGAAAGGCGAGAGGAAAACCAGGGTCGTGCCACATTCCCAGAGTCCCCAGATGTCTCAGTCCATTCCAGGGAAAACCTGTTTTCCCTGCACTGCCTCGACTTTCAAGCCGAGGATCGACTCACACCACGGTGTCACGTGGGACAGCCCTGAGGGAAAGCCTCGTGGGAAAGCTTCGTGGGAAAGCCTCGAGGGAAAGCACAGATCCCTTGATCCACGCGAAGGGAAGCGTGACACTGCTGCTACAGCTCGGGAGGAAAGCGCCCGAGCATGCCCTCAGTCGAGACGAGGTCTGACTCCCCTGGGGAGACTCCAGAAGTACCCAAGATCCATGTCGG
>NW_017195631.1:0-8837 GCF_001704415.2 Capra hircus
CCATTAATTAATAGAAAGCAAAGGATATATATAATTGAATCTAAAGGAGAATTAGAGACACATTTATTTGTAATATTTCATAAATATTCTTTGTATTCTAGAATTTTCACTTATAAAATGACTTTAAATTAATGTTAAGTGTTTAGTAATTCACCTTGTGGGATCATAAAATAAACTCCCTTCCAAGAGTGACAAGGAGTCAGACATGATGGAGCACACACATGCATCCACTCAGGAGGAAAAAAACATGTTATATTTGAATTTTCTTTTATTCCTCTCTAACTCCTTCTCCATTTCTCTAAAGCAGCTAATTTTTAGGGATTTTACAATTTTCTCAAATTCCCTAATTCAGCTCAATTGCCAATTATAAGATATTGGCTCAGTTTTCTCCTATAACTTTGTTAAATTAAATATTTAATGCAAGCAAAAAAGCTTGGTTACCAATACAACAACACTTGTAACCAACATAGAGTTTAATCATTACAGATATATTTGAAATTCCTTTGTTTATACCTAATTGAGCCCCAATCCCTCCTATTGTTCCAGAGATAACTACTAATGTAAATTTGGTGGCTATCATACAACACCGTTGTGTTTTAAGTTTTTTTTTTTTTTTTCATGTTGTTACATATAGTTCTAGTTTACTATGTTCTGCAATACTTTTAAGAATACACACCCTTTGAAAGAAATTTAATCCACAAACAAGAAAAAGGAGATTTATAAGAACCAAACAGGATTATAACCTGGGAGACAGACTCTCAGAAAGCTCTGATAACTGTCTCTCTGTTAGAAGTGGAAAGCACAGTCACATCAGCTTTCAAGACCAAAGATCATATACCAAATGACATGCTGATATTTATAAAAATTTTATCAAATGTGCACAGTCCAGTTAAGCATATATAAAACAAGCATTCCCTCACAATGCTGGGAAAGAATGTTATTATTTTAAGAAGTTACATTAGTAACTAGTGTAGAAGAAAATTATTTCTATGTTCAGTATGCACTGATGTCTTTGAGAGGCTTTGGTTATGTGTATGAAGACGCACATTGCATATTAGAGATGGAAGGAGGAGACCCAAATGTACAAGGAGAAAGAACATTACAATTAAGTTTTCTTGTCTTGTATTAAAACAAAAATTTTTTCATCACATAAATACATACAGGCATATGGTAGAGTTTCTCTAGGGTATATATCCAACAGGTGTGTTTGCTGAATTATGGAATAGATTTGTTTCATATTATTAATATTACTAGAAGAGTTGTCTCATTGGAAAAGACTCTGATGCTGGGAGGGATTGAAGGGAGGAGGAAAAGGGGATGACAGAGGATGAGATGGCTGGCTGGCATCACCGACTCGATGGACGTGAGTTTGAGTGAACTCCGGGAGTTGATGATGGACAGGGAGGCCTGGCGTGCTGCAATTCCTGGGTCACAAACAGTTGGACATGACTGAGTGACTGAACTGAACTGAACTCAATAGCTCCCAAAAATGTTTTCTTCTATATTTACTTTTACTTGTATCAAAAACATTGTCCCATTCCAGGATGAAATTTTATATTGGCAAATGTTTCCATTTTTGTTTATAGAGTGATGGATAAGAAATCTTCCAGAAAATTGCAGAGGAAGGTAAACTTCCAAACTCATTTTATGAAGCCACCATCACCCTAATTTCAAATCCTGACAAAGATGCCACAAAAAAAAGAAAACTACAGGCCAATATCACTGATGAACATAGATGCAAAAATCCTCAACAAAATCCTAGCAATCAGAATCCAACAACACATTAAAAAGATCATACACCATGACCAAGTGGGCTTTATCCCAGGGATGCAAGGATTCTTCAATATCCACAAATCAATCAATGTAATTCACCACATTAACAAATTGAAAAATAAAAACCATATGATTATCTCAATAGATGCAGAGAAGGCCTTTGACAAAATTCAACATCCATTTATGATATAAACTCTCCAGAAAGCAGGAATAAAGGAACATACCTCAACATAATAAAAGCTATATATGACAAACCCACAGCAAACATTGTCCTCAATGGTGAAAAATTGAAAGCATTTCCCCAAAAGTCAGGAACAAGACAAGGGTGCACGCTTTCACCACTACTATTCAATGTAGTTCTGGAAGTTTTGGCAATAGCAATCAGAGCAGAAAAAGAAATAAAAGGAATCCAAATTGGAAAAGAAGAAGTAAAACTCTCACTGTTTGCAGATGACAGGATCCTCTACATAGAAAACCCTAAAGACTCCATCAGAAAATTACTAGAGCTAATCAATGAATATAGTAAAGTTGCAGGATATAAAATCAACACACAGAAATCCCTTGCATTCCTATACACTAATAATGAGAAAGTAGAAAAAGAAATTAAGGAAACAATTCCATTCACCATTGCAATGAAAAGAATAAAATACTTAGGAATACATCTCTCCCTAAAGAAACTAAAGACCTATATATAGAAAACTATAAAACACTGATGAAAGAAATCAAAGACGACATTAATAGATGGAGAAATATACCATGTTCATGGATTGGAAGAATCAATATAGTGAAAATGAGTATACTACCCAAAGCAATCTACAGATTCAATGCAATCCCTATCAAGCTACCAGCGGTATTTTTCACAGAACTAGAACAAATAATTTCAAGATTTGTATGGAAATACAAAAAACCTCAAATAGCCAAAACAATCTTGAGAAAGAAGAATGGAACGGGAGGAATCAACTTGCCTGACTTCAGGCTCTACTACAAAGCCAGTCATCAAGACAGTATGGTACTGGCACAAAGACAGACATATAGATCAACGGGAACCAAATAGAAAGCCCAGAGATAAATGCATGCACCTATGGACACCTTATCTTCGACAAAGGAGGCAAGAATATACAATAGAGTAAAGACAATCTCTTTAACAAGTGGTGCTGGGAAAACTGGTCAACCACTTGTAAAAGAATGAAACTAGAACACTTTCTAACACCATACACAAAAATAAACTCAAAATGGAGTAAAGATCTAAATGTAAGACCAGAAACTATAAAACTCCTAGAGGAGAACATAGGCAAAACACTCTCCGACATAAATCACGGCAGGATCTTCTATGATCCACCTCCCAGAATTCTGGAAATAAAAGCAAAAATAAACAAATGGGATCTAATTAAAATTAAAAGCTTCTGCACAACAAAGGAAACTATAAGCAAGGTGAAAAGACAGCCTTCAGAATGGGAGAAAATAATAGCAAATGAAGCAACTAACAACTAATCCCAAAAATATACAAGTAACTTATGCAGCTTAAGTCCAGAAAAATAAATGACCCAATCAAAAAATGGGCCAAAGAACTAAATAGACATTTCTCCAAAGAAGACATACAGATGGCTAACAAACACATGAAAAGATGCTCAACATCACTCATTATTAGAGAAATGCAAATGAAAACCACAATGAGGTACCATTTCACACCAGTCAGAATGGCTGTGATCCAAAAGTCTGCAAGCAATAAATGCTGGAGAGGGTGTGGAGAAAAGGGAACCCTCCTACACTGTTGGTGGGAATGCAAACTAGTACAGCCACTATGGAGAACAGTGTGGAGATTCCTTAAAAAGTTGCAAATAGAACTGCCTTATGACCCAGCAATCCCACTGATGGACATACACACCGAGGAAACCAGAATAGAAAGAGACACATGTACTCCAATGTTCATTGCTGCACTGTTTATAATAGCCAGGACATGGAAACAACCTAGATGTCCATCAGCAGACGAATGGATAAGAAAGCTGTGGTACATATACACAATGGAATATTACTCAGCCGTTAAAAAAAGAATACATTTGAATCAGTTCTAATGAGATGGATGAAACTTACTTATACAGAGTGAAGTAAGCCAGAAAGAAAAATACCAATGCAGTATACTAACACATATATATGAAATTTAGAAAGATGGTAATGATAACCCTGTATGTGAGACAGCAAAAGAGACACAGATATATAGAACGGACTTTTGGACTCTGAGGGGAGAGGGAGAGGGTGGGATGATTTGGGAGAATGGCATTGAAACATGTATACTATCATGTAAGAAACGAATCGCCAGTCTATGTTCGATACAGAATACAGGGTGCTTGGGGCTAGTGCACGGGGATGATCCAGAGAGATGATATGGGGAGGGAGGTGGGAGAGGGGTTCAGGTTGGGAACTCATGTACACCCGTGGCAGATTCATGTCAATATATGGCAAAACCAATACATTATTGTAAAGTAAAACAAAGCAAAAATAAAAATTAAAAAAGAAAGAAATTATATCTATTTCTTCAATGAATATCTCTTTATTACTGAGTTTTTCCATGTTTTCAAGGATGTGTTGGCTATTGGAATTCTCTCCATTACTTGACTGTCTTTATTTTGTGTGTGTGTGTGTGTGTGTGTGTGTGTGTGTGTGTGTGTGTGTTTTAAAATAATTTGCAGGGGAACTGTAAAGATGGCAGAGGAATAGGACGGGAAGACCACTTTCTCCCTCACAAATTCCTCAAAAGAACATTTCAACGCGAGCAAACTCCACAAAACAACTTCTGTAGGCTGGCAGAGGACATCAGGCAACCAGAAAAGCAGACCATTGTCTTCAAAAACAGGTAGGGAAAAATATAAAAGACGAAAAAAGAGACAAAGGAGGTGGGGAGGGAGCTCCGTCCCGGCAAGGGAAGTCCGTCCCGGGAAGGGAATTTTAAAAAAGAGAGGTTTCCAAACACCAGGAAACACTCTCCCTGCCGAGTCTGTGACGAGCCTTGGAAAAACAGAGGGCAACATAACTGGAAGGGGAAAATAAAATAAATAATTAAAACCAACAGATTACAAGCCCAACAGTAACTCCCCCAGCGAAAAGCAGCAGCACAGACGCCTGCATCCGCCACACTAGTGGGGGCAGGGCAGGGACGCGCGGAGGGCGCGGCTGCAGAGCTTTGTAAGAATCGGGCAGGAACGCCCCACGCGCAACCAGAACGATCTAACTTGGGCGAGCAAACCAGACTGTGGGATAGCTACCGCACGAAAAGCTCGAACATAAGACACCGCCAGGACCGAGCACAGAACAAAGGACGGAATGGAAAAAGCCGGCTGCAGACCATCCCCCGCCAGGGACAGGCAGCCAGAGCCGTAAGGACTGGAAAGGGGCAACTGCAGACCCGGAGAGACTTTACTTACCTAACTGCAAGCAGGCTTCTTTGCTAAGACTTCTGGGGGTGCTGGACAGTCACCATCTGCCTCACAAGGGGCACCAGCGGTCCACCCAGAAAGCTGAGCAGCAGAGGCAGAAAAGGCGACAAGTTGCAGTGATCGCGCTCGCCAAACTCCTGAGCTACTGGGACCTGGGAAGGGCACAAAACGCAGTCCCAACCGAATCTGTGCCTCAGGGCTACCTGAGCACCGAACCTGAGCGGCTTGGACCGGGGAAGTGCACACAGCCTAGGACTGGCCTCAGACGGTTCCCGACTGAGCATTGTAGAGCCGGAGTGGTTTGTGTGCTGCGAGAAGGGACAGGTCAAGCGGGCTGAGACGCTGTGTGCACACGACAGTGCTATTTGTTTACAGCATCCCCCTCCCCACAGTGCGACTGAACTAGTGAGCCTAAAAAACCAGCAAACAGAAGAAGTTAAACAGAGGGAACCGCCTTGGAAGTGATCCACACGGCCCACAACATCAGAGAAGGGCCAGAAATATTTTTTCTATTTTTAAAATCACTCCTTTTTTTTTCTTTTTTTCTTTTTTTCTAACTTTTTAAATTGTTAAATCTTCTATTTCTCCTCTAATTTTTATTTTTATAACCTACTATTACTATTAAAAAAAAAAAGACTCTTTTTTTTTTTTTTTTTTTTTTTTTTTAGGCAAACCATATAATAGTCTTTGGTTGGTTGTTTGTGTTTTTGTTTTTTTTTTGTTTTTGTTTTTTTTTGTTTTTTTCTTTCTCTTTTTTCTTTCTTCTTTTCCTTCTGCTTCTTTTCTTTAATATTGTATTTTTGAAAATCCAACCTCTACTCTAGATTTTTAATCTTTACTCTTAGGTTTTTGTTGTCAATTTTGTACATTTAAAAACCAAACTTCACTAACCCAAGTTTACCTGAGAGCCAGATTACTGGCTTGACCACTCTCTCCTCCTTTGGACTCTCCTTTTTCTCCACCAGGTGGCCTCTGTCTCTTTTTTCCCCCATCTCTTCTCTATCCAAACTCTGTGAATCTCTGTGTGTTCCAGACAGTGGAGAACACCTAAGGAACTGGTTACTGGCAGGATTTGTCTCTCTCTTTCTCATTCCTCTCTCTTATCCTCCTGGCCTCCTTCTAACCTCTCTCTCCTCTTCCCCGTATAACTCCGTAAATACCTCTGAGCGGTCCAGACTATAGAGTGCACATAAGGAAGTTACTGGCTAGCTTGCTCTCTCCTCTTTGATTCTCACCGCATCTCATTCCAGTTACCCTCTAACTACCCCTCATCTTCTCTTCTCCTTGTAACTCAGTGAACTCTCTGAGTGTCCCTCAATGGGGAGAAACTTTTCATCTTTAACCTAGATGTTTTATCATCAGTGCTGTATAGATGGAGAAGTCTAGAGGCTACTGTAAAAATAAAACTGAAAACCAGAAGCAGGAGCTTAAGTCCAAAGTCTGAAAACATTAGAGAACTCTGAATTCAGGGAACATTAAGCAATAGGAGCTCATCAAATGCCTTCATACCTACACTGAGACCAAGCTCCACCCAAGGGCCAACAAGTTCCAAAACAAGACATACCACGCAAATTCTCCAGCAAACAGGAACACTCCCCTGAGCTTCAATATACAGGCAGCTCAAAGTTATTCCAAAACCTTTGATGTCTCATAACCCATTACTGGTCACTCCATTGCACTCCAGAGAGAAGAAACCCAGCTCCACCCACCAGAACTCCAACACAAGCCCCCTAAACCAGGAAACCTTGACAAGCCACTGATAGAACCCCACCCACAGTGAGGAAGCTCCATAATAAAGAGATCTCCACAAATTACCAGAATATAAACAGGCCACCCCAAATGCAGCAATATAACCAAGATGAAGAGACAGAGGAATACTCAGCAGGTAAAGGAACAGGAGAGTTGCCCACCAAACCAAACAAAAGAGGAAGAGGTAGGGAATCTACCTGAGATAGAATTCCAAATATGATAGTGAAAATGATCCAAAATCTTGAAATCAAAAATGGAATCACAGATAAATAGCCTAGAGACAAGGATTGAGAAGATGCAAGAAAGGTCTAACAAAGACCTAGAAGAAATGAAAAAGAGTCAATATATAATGAATAACGCAATAAATGAGATCAGAAACACTCTGGAGGAACAAATAGTAGAATAATGGAGGCAGAAGATAGGATTAGTGAAATAGAAGATAGAATGGTAGAAATAAATGAATCAGAGAGGAAACAAGAAAAACGAATTAAAAGAAACGAGGACAATCTCAGAGACCTCTAGGACAATATGAAATGCTCCAACATTCGAATTATCGGAGTCCCAGAAGAAGAAGACAAAAAAGAAAGACCATGAGAAAATCCTTGAGGAGATAATAGTTGAAAACTTCCCTAAAATGGGGAAGGAAATAATCACCCAAGTCCAAGAAACACAGAGAGTTCCAAATAGGATAAACCCAAGCTGAAACACCCCAAGACACATATTAATCAAATTAACAAAGATCAAACACAAAGAAAAAATATTAAAGCAGCAAGGGAAAAACAAAAATAACACACAAGGGGATTCCCATAAGGGTAACAGCTGATCTTTCCATAGAAACTCTTCAGGCCAGGAGGGAATGGCAAGACATACTTAAAGTGATGATAGAAAATAACTACAGCCCAGATTACTGTACCCAGCAAGGATCTCATTCAAATATGAAGGAGAAATCAAAGCTTTACAGACAAGCAAAAGCTGAGAGAATTCAGCACCACCAAACCAAGCTCTCCAACAAAATTCTAAAGGATATTCTCTAGACAGGAAACACGAAAAGGGTGTTAAACCCCGAACCCAAAACAATAAAGTAAATGGAACGGGATCATACTTATCAGTTATTACCTTAAATGTAAATGGGTTGAATGCCCCAACCAAAAGGCAAAGACTGGCCGAATGGATACAAAAACAAGACCCCTCTATATGCTGCTTACAAGAGACCCACCTCAAAACAAGGGACACATACAGACTGAAAGTGAAGGGCTGGAAAAAGATATTCCACGCAAATAGAGACCAAAAAGAAAGCAGGAGTGGCAATACTCATATCCGATAAAATAGACTTTAAAACAAAGGCTGTGAAAAGAGACAAAGAAGGCCACTACATAATGATCAAAGGATCAATCCAAGAAGAAGATATAACAATTATAAATATATATGCACCCAATATAGGAGCACCGCAATATGTAAGACAAATGCTAACAAGTATGAAAGGGGAAATCAACAATAACACAATAATAGTGGGAGACTTTAATACCCACTCACACCTATGGACAGATCAACTAACAGAAAATTAACAAAGAAACACAAACTTTAAATGATACATTAGATCAGTTAGACCTAATTGATATCTATAGGACATTTCACCCCAAAACAATGAATTTCACCTTTTTTTTCAAGTGCTCATGGAACCTTCTCCAGGATAGATCACATCCTGGGCCATAAATCTAAACTTGATAAATTCAAAAAAATCGAAATCATTCCAAGCATCTTTTCTGACCATAATGCATTAAGATTAGATCTCAATTACAGGAGAAAAACTATTAAAAATTCCAACATATGGAGGTTGAACAACACACTTCTGAATAACCAACAAATCACAGAAGAAATCAAAAA
>NW_017195632.1:0-8837 GCF_001704415.2 Capra hircus
ACATATAGCGTCTCACTCAAGAGGAAGCACGAGAGTCCGCCCACATCCAGAGGAGCCGTTTCCGCCTTAGCTCGAGAGGAGGATCCTTTCCCTGTGGTCGGGAAAGAATTCCTGCGTTCCGTCTGCATCTCAAGAGAGGCGCTCTCCACAGGAAAGGCGAGAGGAACTCCAGTGTCGTGCCACCATTCCCAGGTCCCCAGAATGTCTCAGTCCATTCCAGGGAAAACTGTTTTCTGCACTGCTCGACTTTCAAGGCCGAGGATCAACTCACACCACCGTGGCACGTGGGGCAGCCCTGTGGGGAAAGCCTCGTGGGGAAGCCTCGAGGGAAACACAGATCCTTGGATCCCCTAAGGGGGTAAGCGTGACAGTGCTGCTACAGCTCGGGAGGAAAGCGCACGAGCCCCACTCGAGACGAGGACTGACTGCCCGGTGAGACTCCAAGAGACCCAAGATCCATGTCAGCACTGGAGAGGAATCCTCAGGTTCCCTCACTGCACACAAGATTCTTACCCACATCGACACGGTCTTAGGCCCCCCCGCCGCAACTCGCATGGGGACTGGCCTTTCCTTGAGGCCACCAGAGCGGGTCCCTGGCCCCGTCGTAAGACGAGAGCACCTGCCGCAACTCGAGAAATCCAGGAGGTTCTCCCCTCCAGGCGAGATGAGGCCCATTTCCGCTGAGGCGTCTCGAGGCTAATCACACCTAACATCTGGAACTTCAAAGGGTCCTTCACACCCTTGCTGCAACTCAAGAAGTTCCCCGACATACCCGTCTCCATTTCGAGAGGAAGCAAGCAGAGGTCCCGCTCACATCCAGAGGAGCCCCGTTTCCGCCTCTTAGCTCGAGAGGGGGATCCTCCTGCGTTGTCGGGAAAGAATTCCCGGGTTCCGGTCGCATCTCAAGAGGAGGCGCTCTCGACAGGAAAGGCGAGGGAACTCCAGGTCGTGACACCATTACCTGAGTCCCCCAGATGTCTCAGTCCATTCCAGGGAAACCTGTTTTCCCTGCACTGCCTCGACTTTCAAGCCGAGCATCGACTCACACCACGTTGGCACGTGGGACAGCCCTGTGGGAAAGCCTCTTGGGAAAGCCTCGTTCGTGGGAAAGCCTCCAGGGAAAGCCACAGGTCCCTTGATCCACGAGAAGGGAAGCGTGACACTGCTGGCACAGCTCGGGAGAAAGCACACGTGCATGCCCCCACTCGAAACGACGACTGACTCCCCTGGGGAGACTCCAGAAGTACGCCAAGATCCATGTCAGCACTGAGACGAATCCTCAGGACGCACCCACACAAAGGTCTTAGGCCCGGCATCGACGGGAGAGGAATCCCGAGAGGGCCCGAGCAACTCGCAAGGGACTGGCCTTTCCTGAGGCCACCAGAGCGGGCCCTGAGGCCCGTCGTAAGTCGAGAGCACCTGCCGCAACTCGAGAACATCCAGGAGGTTCTCCCCTGCAGGCGAGATGAGGCCCATTTCCGCTGAGGCGTCTCGAGGCTAATCACATCTAACATCTGGAACTTCCAAAGGGTCCTTCACACCCTTGCTGCAACTCAAGAAGTTCTCCGACATAGCCGTCTCCACTCGAGAGGAAGCACGAGAGTCCCGCCCACATCCAGAGGAGCCCCGTTTCCGCCTCCTAGCTCGAGAGGAGGGATCCTTTCCCTGCGTGGTCGGAAAGAATTCCCCGTTCCCGTTGCATCTCAAGAGGAGGCGCTCTCCACAGGAAAGGCGAGAGGAACTCCAGTGTCGTGCCACCATTCCAGAGTCCCCTGAATGTCTCAGTCCATTCCAGGGAAAACTGTTTTCCCTGAACTGCATCGACTTTCAAGCCGAGGATCAACTCACACCACCGTGGCACGTGGGACAGCCCTGTGGGAAAGCCTCCCTCGTGGGAAAGCCTCGAGGGAAAGCCACAAACCTTGATCCACGCTAAGGGAAGCGCGACAGTGCTGCTACAGCTCGGGAGGAAAGCGCACGAGCAGGACCCCACTCGAGACGAGGACTGACTGCCCTGGTGAGACTCCAAAAGTACCCCAAGATCCATGTCGGCACTGGAGAGGAATCCTCAGGTTCCTCACTGACTCCACACAAGATCTTAGGCCCCAGCATCGACGGGAGAGGAATCCCGAGAGGCCCCCGAACAACTCGCATGGGGACTGGCCTTTCCTGAGGCCACCAGAGCGGGTCCCTGAGGCCCAGTCGTAAGTCGAGAGCACCTGCCGCAACTCGAGAAAATCCAGGAGGTTCTCCCCTCCAGGCGAGATGAGGCCCATTTCCGCTGAGGCGTCTAGGCTAATCACACCTAACCTCTGGAACTTCCAAAGGGTCCTTCACACCCTTGCTGCAACTCAAGAAGTTCCTCGACATACCCGTCTCCACTCGAGAGGAAGCACGAGAGTCCCGCCCACATCCAGAGGAGCCCCATTTCTGCCTCTTAGCTCAGAGGTGGGATCCTTTCCCTGCGTGTCGGGAAAGAATTCACCGAGTTCCCATCGCATTCAAGAGGAGGCGCTCTCCACAGGAAAGGCGAGAGGAACTCCAGGGTCGTGCCACCATTCGCAGAGTCCCCCAGATGTCTCAGTCCATTCCACGGAAACCTGTTTTCCCTGCACTGCCTCGACTTTCTAGCCGAGGATCGACTCACACCACGGTGGCACGTGGGACAGCCCTGTGGGAAGTCGTGGGAAAGCTCGTGGGAAAGCCTCGAGGAAAGCCACAGATCCCTTGATCCACGCGAAGGAAGCGTGACACTGCTGCTACAGCTCGGAGGAAAGCGCACGTGCATGCCCCCACTCGAGATGAGGACTGACTCCCCTGGGGAGACTGGAGAAGTACCCCAAGATCCATGTCAGCACTGAAGGAATCCTCAGGTTCCGGCACCGACTCCACACAAGGTCTTAGGCCCCCGGCATCGACGGGAGAGGAACCCGAGAGGGCCCGAGCAACTCGCATGGGACTGGCCTTTCCTGAGGCCACCAGAGCGGGTCCCTGAGGTCCCCGTCGTAAGTCGAGAGCACCTGCCGCAACTCGAGAAAATCCAGGAGGTTCTCCCCTCCAGGCGAGATGAGGCCCATTTCCGCAGAGGCGACTCAAGGCTAATCACACCTGACCTCTGGAACTTCCAAAGGGTCCTTCACGTCCTTGCTGCAACTCAAGAAGTTCCCTGACATACCCGTCTCCACTCGAGAGGAAGCACGAGAGCCGCCCACATCCAGAGGAGCCCCGTTTCCGCCTCCTAGCTCGAGAGGAGGGATCCTTTCACTGCGTGGTCGGGAAAGAATTCCCGGCGTTCCCGTCACATCTCAAGAGGAGGCGCTCTCCACAGGAAAGGCGAGAGGAACTCCAGGGTCGTGCCACCATTCCCAGAGTCCCCCAGATGTCTCAGTCCATTCAGGGAAACCTGTTTTCCCTGCACTGCCGACTTTCAAGCCGAGGATCGACTCACAACACGGTGGCACGTGGGACAGCCCTGTGGGAAAGCCTCGGGGAAAGCTTTTGGGAAAGCCTCGAGGGAAAGCCCCAGACCCTTGTCCACGCGAAGGGAAGCGAGACACTGCTGCTACAGCTCGGAGGAAATCGCACGTGCATGCCCCCTCGAGACGAGGACTGACTCCCTGGGGAGACTCCAGAAGAACCCAAGATCCATGTCAGCACTGGAGAGGAATCCTCAGGTCCGGCACCGAGTCCACACAAGGTCTTAGGCCCCGGCATCGACGGAGAGGAAACCCGAGAGGCCCCGAGCAACTCGCAGGGATTTCCTTTCCGATGCCACCAGAGCGCGTCCCTGAGGCCCCGTCGTAAGTCCAGAGCACCTGCAACTCGAGAAAATCCAGGAGGTTCTCCCTCCAGGCTAGATGAGGCCCATTTCCGCTGAGGCGTCCTGAGGCTAATCACACCTGACCTATGGAAACTTCCAAAGGGTCCTTCACACCTTGCTGCAACTCAAGAAGTTCCTGACATACCCGTCTCCACTCGAGAGGAAGCACGAGAGTCCCGCCCACATCCAGAGGAGCCCCGTTTCCACCTCCTAGCTCGAGAGGAGGGATCCTTTCCCTGCGTGTCGGAAAGAATTCCCGGATTTCCGTCGCAACTCAAGAGGAGGCGCTCTCCACAGGAAAGGCGAGAGGAACTCCAGGGTCATGCCACCATTCCCAGAGTCCCCCAGATGTCTCAGTCCATTCCAGGGAAACCTGTTTTCCTGCACTGTTTTGACTTTCAAGCCGAGGATCGACTCACACCACGGTGGCACGTGGGACAGCCCTGTGGGAAAGCCCTAGTGGGAAAGCCTCGAGGGAAAGCCACAGATTCCTTGATCCACGCGAAGGAAAGGGAGACACTAATGCTACAGCTCGAGAGGCAATGCACGTGCATGCCCCCACTCGAGACGAGGACTGACTCCCTGGGGAGACTCCAGAAGTACCCCAAGATCCATGTCAGCACTGGAGAGGAACCTCAGGTTCCGGCACCGACTCCACACAAGGTCTTAGGCCCCGCATCGACTGGAGAGGAATCCCGAGAGCCCGAGAGGGCCCCGAGCAACTCGCAAGGGGATGGCCTTTCCTGAGGCCACCAGAGCGGGTCCCTGAGGTCCCCGTCGTAAGTCGAGAGCACCTGCCGCAACTCGAGAAAATCCAGAGGTTCTCCCCTCCAGGCGAGATGAGGCCCATTTCCGCAGAGGCGTCTCGAGGCTAATCACACCTAACCTCCGGAACTTCCAACGGGTCCTTCACACCCTTGCTGCAAATCAAGAAGTTCCCCGACATACCCGTCTCCACTCGAGACGAAGCACGTGAGTCCCGCCTACATCCAGAGGAGCCCCGTTTCCGCCTCCTATCTCGAGAGGAGGGATCCTTTCCATGCGTGGTCGGGAAAGAATTCCCGGCGTTCCCGTCGCATCTAAAGAGGAGCGCGCTCTCCACAGGAAAGGCGAGAGGAACTCCAGGGTCGTGCCACCATTCCCAGAGTCCCCCAGATGCCTCAGTCCATTCCAGGGAAACCAGTTTTCCCTGCACTGCCTCGCCTTTCAAGCCGAGGATCGACTCACAACACGGTGGCACGTGGGACAGCCCTGTGGGAAAGCCTCAGGGGGAAAGCGTTTTGGGAAAGCCTCGAGGGAATGCCCCAGATCCCTTGTTCCATGCGAAGGGAAGCGTGACATTGCTGCTACAGCTCGGGAGGAAGGGCACGTGCATGCCCCAACTCTAGACGAGGATTGACTTCCCTGGGGAGATTCCAGAAGTACCCAAAGATCCATGTCAGCACTGGAGAGGAATCCTCAGGTCCTGGCACCGACTCCACACAAGGTCTTAGGCCCCGCATCGACGGTAGAGGAAACCCGAGAGGCCCCCGAGTAACTCGCAAGGAAATTTCCTTTACCGATGCCACCAGGGCGCGTCCCTGAGGTCCCCGTCGTAAGTCCAGTGCACCTGACACAACTCGAGAAAATCCAGGAGGTTCTACCCTCCAGGCGAGATGAGGCCCATTTCCGCTGAGGCGTCCTGAGGCTAATCACACCTGACCTATGGAAATTCCAAATGATCCTTCACACCTTTACTGCAACTCAAGAAGTTCCCTGACATACCCGTCTCCACTCGAGAGGAAGCACGAGAGTCCCGACCACATCCAGAGGAGCCCCGTTTCCACCTCCTAGCTCGAGAGGAGGGATCCTTTCCCTGCGTGCTCGGAGAAAGAATTCCCGGAGTTCCTGTCGCAACCCAAGAGGAGGCGCTCTCCACAGGAAAGGCGAGAGGAACTCCGGGGTCATGCCAGCATTCCCAGAGTCCCCCAGATGTCTCAGTCCATTCCAGGGAAACCTGTTTTCTCTGCACTGTTTTGACTTTCAAGCCGAGGATAGACTCACACCACGGTGGCACGTGGGACAGCCCTGTGGGAAAGCCTAGTGGGAAAGCCTCGAGGGAATGCCACAGATTCCTTGTTCCACGTGAAGGAAAGGGAGACACTGCGGCTACAGCTCGGGAGGAAATCGCACGTGCATGCCCCCACTCGAGACGAGGACTGACTCCGCTGGGGAGACTCCAGAAGTACCCCAAGATCCATGTCAGAACTGGAGAGGAAACCTCAGGTCTGGCACCGACTCCACACAAGGTCTTAGGCCCCGATATCGACTGGAGAGGAATCCCGAGAGACCCCCGAGAGGGCCCCGAGCAACTCGCAAGGGGACTGGCCTTTCCTGAGGCCACCAGAGCGGGTCCCTGAGGTCCCCGTCGTAAGTCGAGAGCACCTGCCGCAACTCGAGAAAATCCAGGAGGTTCTCCCCTCCAGGCGAGATGAGGCCCATTTCCGCTGAGGCGTCTCGAGGCTAATCACACCTAAACTCTGGAACTTCCAAAGGGTCCTTCACACCCTTGCTGCAACTCAAGAAGTTCCCCGACATACCCGTCTCCACTCGAGAGGAAGCACGAGAGTCGCGCCCACATCCAGAGGAGCCCTGTTTCCGCCTCATAGCTCGAGAGGATTGATCCTTTCCATGCGTGGTCGGGAAAGAATTCCCGGCGTTCCCGTCGCAACTCAAGAGGAAGCGCTCTCCAGAGGAAAAGCGAGAGGAACTCCAGGTTCGTGCCACCATTCCTAGAGTCCCCCAGATGTCTCAGTCCATTTCAGGGAACCTGTATTCCCTGCACTGCCTCGACTTTCAAGCCGAGGATCGACTCACACCACAGTGGCACGTGGGGCAGCCCTGTGGGAAAGCCTCGTGGGAAAGCCTGGAGGGAAAGCCACAGATCCCTTGATCCATGCGAAGGGAAGCGTGACACTGCTGCTAAAACTCGGGAGGAAAGCGCACGTGCATGGCCCCACTCGAGACGAGGACTGACACCCCTGGGGTGACTCCAGAAGTACCCCAAGATCCATGTCAGCATTGGAGAGGAATCCTCAGGTTCCGGCACCGACTCCACACAAGGTCTTAGGCCCCTGCATCAACGGGAGAGGAATCCCGAGAGGCCCCAGAGCAACTCGCATGGGGACTGGCCTTTCCTGAGGCCACCAGAGCGGGTCCCTGAGGTCCCCGTCGTAAGTCGAGAGCACCTGCCGCAACTCGAGAAAATCCAGGAGGTTCTTCCCTCCAGGCGAGCTGAGACCTATTTCCGCTCAGGTATCTCGAGGCTAATCACACCGTACCTCTGGAACTTCCAAAGGGTCCTTCACACCCTTGCTGCAACTCTAGAAGTTCCCCGACATACCCGTCTGCACTCGAGAGAAGCAGGAGAGTCCCGCCAACATCCAGAGGATCCCCGATTCCAGCTCCTAGCCCGAGAGGAGGATCCTTTCCCTGCGTGGTCGGGAAAGAACTCCCGGCGTTCCAGTCGCATCTCAAGAGGAGGCGCTCTCCACCGGAAAACGTGAGAGGAACTCCAGGGTCGTGCCACCATTCCCAGAGTCCCCTGGATGTCTCAGTCCCATTCCAGGGAAACCTGTTTTCCCTGCACTGCCTCGACTTTCAAAGCCGAGGATCGACTCACACCACGGTGGCACGTGGGACACCCCTGTGGGAAAGCCCTCGAGGGATAGCCTCTTGGGAAAGCCTCGAGGGAAAGCCACAGATCCGTTGTTCCACGCGAAGGAAGCGTGACTCTGCTGTTACAGCTCGGGAGGAAAGCGCACGTGCATGCCCCCACTTGAGTAGAGGACTGACTGCCCTGGGGAGACTCCAGAAGTACCCCAAGATCCATGTCAGCACTGGAGAGGAATATTCAGGTTCCGGCACCGACTCCACACAAGATCTTAGGCCCCGGCATCGACAGGAGAGGAATCCCGAGAGGCCCCCGTGCAACTCGCATGGGGACTGGCCTTTCCTGAGGCCACCAGAGCGGGTCCCTGAGGACCCCATCGTAAGTCGAGAGCACCTGCCGCAACTCGAGAAAATCCAGGATGTTCTCCCCTCCAGCCGACATGAGGCCCATTTCGCTGAGGCAACAAGAGGGTAATCACACTTAAACTCTGGAACTTCCAAAGGGTCCTTCACACCCTTGCTGCAACTCAAGAAGTTCCCTGACATACCCGTCTCCACTCAAGAGGAACCCGAGGGTCCCGCCCATATCCAGAGTGGCTCCGTTTCCACCTGCTAGCTCGAGAGGAGGCATCCTTTCCCTGCGTGGTCGGGAAAGAATTCCTAGCGTTCCCGTCTCATCTCAAGAGTAGGCGCTCTCCACAGGAAAGGCGAGAGGAACTCCAGTATCAGGCCCCATTCCAGATCCCCCAGATGTCTCAGTCCATTCCAGGGAAACCTGTTTTCCCTGCACTGCCTCGACTTTCAAGCCGAGGATGGACTCACACCACGATGGCACGTTGGACAGCCCTGTGGGAAAGCCTCGTCTCGTGGGAAAGCCTCGAGGGAAAGCCACAGATCCCTTGATCCACGCGTAGGTAAGAGTGACACTGCTGCTACAGCTCGGGAGGAAAGCGCACGTGCATGCCCCACTCGAGACGAGGACTGACTCCATGGGGAGACTCCAGAAGTACCCGAAGATCCATGTCAGCATTGGAGAGGAATCCTCAGGTTCCGGCACCGACTCCACACAAGGTCTTAGGCCCCGGCATCGACGGGAGAGGAATCCCGAGAGGCCCCGAGCAACTGGCATGGGGACTGGCCTTTCCTGAGGCCACCAGATCGGGTCCCTGAGGTCCCCGTCTTAAGACGAGAGCACCTGCCGCAACTCGAGAACATCCAGGAGGTTCTCCCCTCCAGGCGAGATGAGGGCCCATTTCCGCTGAGGCGTCTCGAGGCTAATCACATCTAACATCTGGAACTTCCAAAGGGTCCTTCACACCCTTGCTGCAACTCAAGAAGTTCCCCGACATACACGTCTCCATTTGAG
>NW_017195633.1:0-20389 GCF_001704415.2 Capra hircus
TAGACAGACCTTAAGTTGGCAACGTAATGTCTCTGCTTTTGAATATGCTGTCTAGGTTGGTCACAACTTTTTTCCAAGGAGTAAGTGTCTTTTAATTTCATGGCTGCAGTCACCATCTGCAGTGATTTTGGAGCCCTAAAAAATAAAGTCTGACACTGTTTCCACTGTTTCCCCTTCTATTTCCCATTAAGTGATGGGACCGGATGCCATGATCTTCGTTTTCTGAATGTTGAGCTTTAAGCCAACTTTTTCACTCTCCTCTTTCACTTTCATCAAGAGGCTTTTTAGTTCCTCTTCACTTTCTGCCATAAGGGTGGTGTACTTTAATATAAATATATACATAATATATATTTATAAAAGTAAATTTTATAATTTAATTGTACAGTTATATTTATCCTACCACATTTATATTTGAAGCAATGCATAGTATGTGGAACAACACGATTGCTTAAATTATTGTGTAGTACATGAAACCAAAAGGAGCTTATGTTAATAAGAATAATGAATAATATCATATGGCTTCCTTCCAAAAATAATAATAAAACATGTCAGACACACAGACATACAACCCCAGTAATATACACATACATATGAATATCACTCTTCCAAATCTTGAATACAGTATTAATCAAAGTGATGGGGAGTTCGAAGTTTATGATCAGCTATGAAGAGCTCTTTTTCTCTAGATCACTGGTTTAAATGTTCCTGATATGCTAATAGATTTAGTTCATTAATCTCCAATAGCTGTTTTGTGTTTTATGTAAAATGAGATGATGGTCTCAGCTGATACCATAAAAAATCATGTTTATAATTTAGATTTCAATGATAACTTTTCAGCCTATCTTCTCAGAGGCCAAAGATGAAAAAGTCATTGAGATAGCTGACCTCTCTTGCCCTTAAAATTTGGCCATCTATAACTGTTGTATAAAATAATGTAGCAAATTGTTTCTAGAAAGCTAATGACAGCTTAAATTGTTTGAAAGTCGCTTAGTCATGTCCAACTCTTTGCCACCCCTTGGACTGTAGCCTGCCAGGGTCCTCTGTCCATAGAATGAATTCTTCAGGCCAGAATACTGGCATAGGTAACTGTTCCCTTCTCCAGGGGATCTTTGCAATTCAGGAATTGAGTCCAGATCTCCTACATTGAGGGCAGATGCTTTACAGTCTGAGTCACCAAGGAAGCCCAAGAATACTGATGTGGATAGCCTATCCCTTCTCCAGTGGATCTTCCTGACCCATGAATCGAACTGGGGTCTCCAGCATTACAGGCAGATTCTTTACCAGTTGAGCTATTTTGCCATCTTTATTTCAAGAAAAAGCTAAGATTAACCTTTTCTCAGGCTTATTTTATTAATATAAAACAATATTGAAAGGCCAAATAAAGAAATACTTCAAATGCTGTTGTTTACCAAATTCTCAGTAGTTGTCAATTGTATTGGTTGTTTCTTCTGCTTCACGTCTCCATGAAGAAACTTCCATTACAGTAAAAATTCAGGGTTTTACTACCTCAGCATTACTCCCCATGGATGGGAGAAATTGGTGGCTGTGACGCAGCAACTTCTATGCCCACATGTTATAACCTGGCACCCAGCAGAAAATACACAAAGTGTATTTTGTGGAAAGTTTGGCATGACAAACTACCGTTGTGGGAAAGGTTTTATAGAATTGTTCAATTAGAGGCAAAGAAATAATTTCGTCTGGCTATCCCAAGTCATTATCTCCTTATACTTTTTTCAAGATTAGATATGATATTTTGATCCCATCTGCCTCACTCCTGTATAATACTTTTCAATTGTTTCTGTCTTTATGAGTAAAGAGGGTTCTTTTGGAGCCCCTAAATCCAAGATATCATGGGAATATTATAACCTGAGAAACTTTTTAAAGGACATTTGCTTTCTTTCTAATTTTACAAACAATACATATTCATTTCAGTTAACCCAAAATACATAAAAGCATAAAGTAAAAAATATCATCACCTGTAATCCCCAAATCCCAGAGATAACCATTAACATTGTGATGCATTTCCTCCCAGTATTTATTTACATGTTTTAACTGAAACATAAGTGACCTACAATACAATGTTAGTTCTAAATGTACCAAGATAGTGATTAATTTATATATTTACAAAATGATTACTATAAGTCTGGTTATATCTGTCACCAAAGATATTACAATATAATTGACATATTCTCCATTTTGTACATTTCAGCTCGGTGATTCATTTATTTTGTAACTGAAAAAATCTGTACCTCTTAATATCCCTCAACTATTTCACTCATCCCTCTACCCCTCCTCCCTTTTGGCAACCACCTGTGTGTTCTCAGTATCTATGAATCCACTTTGTTTTGTTATGCTTGTTCATTTGATTTGTGTTTTAGATTCTACATGTAAGTTAAATCATATGGTATTTGTCTTTTTCTGTCTAACTTTCTGTGTTATTTCACTTAGCATAATACCCTCTAGGTCCATCTATGTTGTTGCACATGGCAAGATTTCATTCTTTTTCATGGCTAAGCAATACCTATCAGAATGGCTACTGTCAAATGGCAACAAATAAGTGTTTGTGAGGAGGTGGAGAAAATGAAACTTTCATGAACTTTTGGTGGGGATATATATTGATGCAGTCACTAGAGAAAACATTATGGAGGCTTCTCAAAAATTTAAAAATAAAACTACCATGTGATCCAGTAATTCCACTTCTGCATATCTTTTGATGAAAACAACAACACTAGTTGAAAAAAGATATAGACACTTTTATGTTTATTGTATCATTATTTACAATAGCCAGCTACATAAGCATCCAAAGTGTTCGCTGATAGATGAATGGATAAAGAAGATGTGGTAGAAATTAATATATACAAATTGAGGATTGATGTATTATATCTTTATATGGAAAGTCATAGTTTCCAGTGTATTTGAAGATTCAGCCTCAATCTAACTATATTTACTGTAGCAATGTTATTAAGGCCACACAATGTGAGCATGAATAATCTGCTTGAAATTTCTCATTGAAACATGAAAGACCACCTGAAAACTGTTCAATTAAGGACAATTACTGTATCTTCAAAATATGAATATCCATAGTATCAATCACTGTTTCGCTGTTGGTGATGGTAGAGACATTGAGTAGAGGTTGACTTGGGCTAGATACTGAGTCTTTGTGACCCTGAAAGCTTACCTGCTGTCTTCCCTTGCATCTTTAAGAAGAGATTAGTCTGGTAAGTTTAGACATATTATGAATAAGATGAATAAAGTTAAAGAAATCCTTTCAGGAGTATCAAATGAAAATAAATGAAGCTGTTGAATTACACAATAAAAAATGTCCTGAAAGCTCATAGGTTATTATTTTTCACCTCCCTCTGAAGTTAGTTTTACCTAATCTCAGGGAAAATGTATCAAAATTCTTTTTAAACTCTACATATCTTGAAACAGCTTATTCATAAAATCAAGCACTATTTCAAGAGTGTTTTTGTTGAGATTTGTTGAGATGATTATAAAGTAGCCACTCTTCTTGTATTTTATAAAACTCTCAACTTCTATTTAAATTACTTAGCTAATTAGGTCTCCAATGAAAAGGTGTGTAAACACACTCATATTTAACCTTAAAAAATAATTTCCAACACTCCTGGGTGTTAAAACTCCTGGCTATTAAAAAAACAGTTAATAAAATATTGCTTAAACTTTTTGAGAATAATGTAGTTAGTCAGAGATCTCTAAAGAAATCCTTTGGATAGAAACACTAAACTGTGCAAACTAATGTGGAAATATAATCCCAGTGCATTTGAATGGAGAATTTAGTTATTTAACTTAAAAGTAGGTAAGTGGTACTTGTACCATTACATTAGTCACATTAATCATCAAGTTTTCATACAGAGAAATATAGTTGAGCAGAGCAGCTGGTTAAGTCATTAGGGATAATGACTTGCACAACATTCTAAGAATGTGAAAATAGTTTTCCTATTAAAAAATTAGGGTGAATTCTATGTATCAACTGTCCTCCTCAGACAAAGTCTGGAAAACAAAAATTCACCTTACTCACTTTCTTCTTCCAAATACAACAACATGTCATTTTAGAAAGACACTGTATTATCCTTCTTAGCCAATAATTTATACCAGTTTAGCATTTTTGCCTCAACATTTAACATACAAGTTAATATCCTGAAAAAAATTTCAATATGGCTGTCACTTTTTACCCAAGATATTCTGATTGCAGTAGACATGACATGATTATCTTGAAGCTCTAGAATTTCTATTTAGGAATTATGGGAGATGTGAATAGCTTAATGGAAAAATCAATCTGTGGGAAAAAGTTTTCAAATTTTTGGAGGTTTGCTTAATTCTCAGAAGAAATAATCAGTGTTTTATTCTATATTCTTAGCTTTAAGATGATCACAGAAATGATCAGAAAATATCAGAACTAAGCTCAGAAAGATTTAAGAAACCAGGAGCTTTGGCATGAAAATCAAGAAAAGTAGCAATAGAATATACATTGTTTAAAAAGCTCTGTTGCATCCCAATATTCCTTTCAGTAGCAGGGAAAGCCAATACCCATGGTAAAAATTCCTGCAGTCATTGGCATCAGTACCCCAAACGAAACCTAAACTCTTCCTGTGTATCAATAATCCTCACTCAATAATCAAAGTCTGAGTAGGGGTAATATATTTGCTCTATCTTTGTTGTTATCACTCCAATACTCACCCGATATGAGGCTTTACCCAAATAGAAAAGAGATTTGTGTGCTCAGCAAACAGACAATTTATAAATCAAAGAATATTTGTACATCTTAAATAGTAAGATGTTGCAGCAACTCTTTATAATTAGAACCGGAAATCTGAATTATGTCAGTAGGGCTAATGTAGCAGATTATTTCTGAATAAGCAGAGGAGCAGATTCTCAATTCAGGTATCAAATGAGGAGAAGGTTCAAAGAAGGGGTGAAGAGTCAAGACCAAGAATCCAGAAGCAAAAGAAGGAAAAAGGTTATTGAGGAAAATTTTTGTTGTTCACAATGATCTAATGACCAGTATCTCTCTAAAAACAAAATCAAACCTTCTAGACCAAATCTGCTATGCTGAGAAATGAGATGATGTCTCATTTACTGCCTAACCAGCATCATTTACTGTGTCTATCTAGCTGTAGGATTCAAGTCAGGGTAGGAGGTAGGGTAGCAGTGAAAGTCTAAAAGTAAATATGTTCTGGCATTGGTAGAGTTGTGGATATGTGGAATGTAATATGGGCCTTCCCAGTGGTGCCAGCAGTAAAGAATCCACTTGCCAATGTAGGAGACATAAGAGACACTGGTTAGATCTGAGTTGGGAAGATCCAGTGGAGGAGGGCATGGCAACCCACTCCATTCTTCTTGCCTGGAGAATCCCATGGACAGAGGATCCTGGTGGGCTATAGTCCATTTACTTGCAAAGGGTTGGATGTGACTAAAGCAACTTAGCATGCATACATGCAGGATGTAATATATTAATGGTACTAATGTCCCAATTCTTTTCTCACCCTCCCAATGTCTTGTAATCTCACAGTGACCTCACATTCTGGCTTGGCCATGTGACTTATTTGACCAATGATATGTTAGCAAACTTAATGCAAATAGAAGTTTGAAAAAGTACTTTCCTTTTTCTGTTCATTCTCTTGCTTCTCTGCCTTCCTGACTTGTCCAGGCTAGCTTACTAGAGAATGAAAGTAACATGGCTCAGTCATTTCCATTACTTTAGAAGATAGTCAGCTGAGGGCCTGATATGTAAATAAGCCCAGATGGGTTCAAAAGAAACACTCCATCAAACCCAGCCCTTAATCACCCAGTTTCAGACTCATGAGAAATTAGGCTTATTGCTTTGAGTCACTTGAATCTAGGGAATTTTGTATATAAAAGATTATTGATCTAATGGACATTAGGGAGGGTACCAATGATATTTTTTGAACCATAAACTAGCAATCACGAACTATTGATAAGTATCAGAATTACCTACAAAGCTTTTAAAAATATACTCAGATCCATCTTTGACGTATAGAATCAATTGCTTGTTCTGGAGACATGGTAAGTATTTTGTGAAAGGGTCGAGTTTGTAATAAATTTGAGACCTACTGATTTGGGCATATTGTCTTGACAATTAGAAAAGGATATTTTTAAAATAGTCAGTCATTTTCTCACTATTAATCTGCCAATAAAGAACACCAATAAGGTTTCATGTTATGACTTAATTATCCTTACAGCTGTGATTTCTTTTCCTAACCTGTAGCTACTGATCATATGAACCATGGCCTGAAAAGTCAGAGGACCACAGGCAATAATGGACTTAAAATCGTTTTCTTCAAAAAATGCACCTGGTAACAAGATAAGCATTTCTACCTTCTTGATAAAGGTGAAAAAAAGTTATGGATGTATTTAATCTGGACTGTACTCTCTCTGAAGAAAGAAGCTAGTGAACCAAAATCCCAAACAACTCTAATAGTATTGCATTGTGTTTTTCCCTGGCTGTGCCATCTGTCTAGGAATCTTCTCTCATGGATGGCTCCTGCTAAGCATTCAGAACTCAGAGTGGCCTTCTGTGACCTGTCTAGAAATTCCTGCCCATCTATCTCCACCATCACTATGTCTCTCTCTCTATTCATGTACTTCTTTTTATTTCCTTCAGAGCTATTAACATTGAAAGTGTGATTACATTTTTTGGTATGTCTATAGTCAAACTAAGCACTGTGCTAAGTCACTTCAGTCATGTCTAACTCTGCGACCCCATGGCCTGTAGCCCTCCAGGCTCCTCTGTCCATGGGATTTTCCATGCAAGAATACTGCAGTGGGTTACATGTCATCCTCCAAGGGATCTTCCCAACCCTGGGATCAAACTCTCATCATTTCTGTCTCCTGCATTGGCAGACAGAGCATTAGTAAGATATAATACTGAAGAAAAAATCTATTTTATTTATTAGCTAATAAGGCTTTCCCAGTGGCTCAGGGATAAAGAATCTGCCTGCAATGCAGGAGACATAGGAAATGCAGGTTTGATTCCGGGATTGGGAAGATCCCCTGGAGGTGAGCATGGCAACCCACTGCAGTATTCTTTCCTGGAGAATGCCATGGACAGAGGAGCCTGGGGGGCTACAGTTCATATGGTAGCAGAGTCGGAAATGACTGAAGCAGCTTAGCAGGCATGCACCAAACAAGTCTTAACTATGGGTCAGGTGAACAGAAGTAGAATATAGAGGCCAGTTAGATTTTTAGTTCAGTTCAGTCACTCAGTTGTGTCTGACTCTTTGAGACACCATGAATTGCAGCACACCAGGCCTCCCTGTCCATCAACAATTCCCAGATTTTACTCAAACTCACGTCCATCGAGTTGGTGATGCCATCCAGCCATCTCATCCTCTGTCATCCCCTTCTCCTCCTGCCCCCAATCCCTCCCATTTTCCAATGAGTCAACTCTTCGCATGAGGTGGCCAAAGTATTGGATTTTCAGCTTTAGTATCATTCCTTCCAAAGAAATCTCAGGGCTGATCTCCTTTAGAATGGACTGGCTGGATTTCCTTGCAGTCCAAGGGAATCTCAAGAGTCTTCTCCAATACCACAGTTCAAAAGCATCAATTCTTCGGTGCTCAGCTTTCTTCACAGTCCAACTCTCACATCCATACATGACCACAGGAAAAACTACAGCCCTGACTAGATGGACCTTTGTTGGCAAAGTAATGTCTCTGCTTTTGAATATGCTATCTAGTTTGGTCATAACTTTTCTTCCAAGGAGTAAGCATCTTTTAATTTCATGGCTGCAATCACCATCTGCAGTGATTTTGGAGCCCCCCAAAATAAAGTCTGACACCGTTTCCACTGTTTCCCCATCTATTTCCCATGAAGTGATGGGACCAGATGCCATGATCTTCATTTTCTGGATGTTGAGCTTTACGCCAACTTTTTCACTCTCCTCTTTCACTTTCATCAAGAGGTTTTTATTTCCTCTTCACTTGAACTCAATAGTGAAATTCATGCTTTCATTATACTGTACAATCTTAACTCTTCATTGCATAAGATACTCTTAATTTGATTTATAAAAATGATTTTAAGATAAAAGGAGATCCAATCAGTCTATCCTAAAGGAGATCAGTCCTGGGTGTTCACTGGAAGGACTGATGTTGAAGCTGAAACTCCAATACTTTGGCTACCTGATGCAAAGAGCTGACTCATCTGAAAAGACCCTGAAGCTGGGAAAGATTGAGGGCAGGAAGAGAACGGGACGACAGAGTATGAGATGGGTGGATGGTATCACCGAGTCAATGGACATAGGTTTGGGTGGACTCTGGGAGTTAGTGATGTACAGGGAGGCCTGGCGTGCTGCAGCTCATGGGGTCACAAAGAGTTGGACATGACTGAGCGACTGAACTGAACTGAACTGGAGATAAAGGGTGAAGATCAACCTTGGAGATGTTGCACATACACCTAATAGTCTGTGAGACACTACTAAAGTTGTATTGCGATTCCTGGTAGACACAAGGGGCAGAATGTGTTGCTGGACAATTGCATCACAGTAGCAATAAGGACGGAGAAGGCGATGGCACCCCACTCCAGTACTCCTGCCTCAAAATCCCATGGACAGAGGAGCCTGGTAGGCTGCAGTCCCTGGGGTCCTGAAGAGTCGGACACAACTGAGTGACTTCACTTTCACTTTTCACTTTCATGCATTGGAGAAGGAAATGACAACCCACTCCGGTGTTCTTGTCTGGAGAATCCCAGGGATGAGGGAGCCTGGTGGGCTGCGTTCTATGGGGTCACACAGAGTTGGACACCTCTGAAGCAACTTAGCAGCAACAGCAGCAATAAGGAATCTTGAGAGCTCTTTTTTGGTTCTAATGCTAATGCATGTGTTAGTCACTCAGTCATGTCTGACTCTCTGCAACCCCAAGGACTGTAGCCCACCAGGCTTCTCTGTCCACGGGATTCTCCAGACAAGAATACTGGAGTGGGTTGCCATGACCTCCTCCAGGAGATTTTCCCGATCCTGGGATTGAATTCGGGTCACCTTTATTGCAGGCGGACTCTTTACCATCTAGCCACAAGGGAAGCCTCTAATGCTAGCCAACTGTGCAATTATGGGAAAATCATTTAACTCCCTTTACTCTATCTGCAAAATAATAGGAGAATTAGTTGATCTCAGATTAATCTGTATCCTATTAATACTTTTGCCAGCATTTTGCCTTGCACACTTTCCATTTTCTCATTGTCTTTGATAGCAGCACCCTCCTTGTGTGAGGGAACAGCAAAAGATGGCAGACAGAGTCTGGGTTTTGGAATCAAATGGACTTGTGTTTGAATCCCAGCTTTGCCCTTCCTGGCTTTGGGATCTTGGCCAATTTCCTTAAATCTTGCCAAGTTTGAGTTCACTCAGCAGTAAAATGCTGATAATAATGCCTTTTCAAGGGGCTTTGACAGTGAAATGAAATAACATGGGAAATGCTTGGAAACATTATATTCAGTTCTCAATAAATGCTAAGTTCCTTTCTTCTGTTTCTTTTTGTATCTATCCTAAGTTACTCCTCTGTCTCTATTAGGAGGGATTTTTTTTTTTTTTCCCTCTACCCTCCCTGAAGTATAAATATTTCACCAGTTTAGTCATGGACTCTTGGGGTAAGCGCTTCTTAAGTGATAATCTTTCATGACTTCCCCAGCGACTCTGTTGATTACTTACAAATAAATAATGCTCAATAAACCTCTCATATGAACTATAATCACAAGTGTGAGTACCCTATAGTCCAGGGGTCCCCAACCTCTGGGCCATGGAATAGTACTTCCTGTGGGATCATCAGCAGCATTAAATTAGAAATAAAGTGTGCAATAAATACAATGCACTGATGTCATCCAGAAATTGCTCCCCACCCCCACCCCCAGACCATGGAATAATTGTCTTCCATGACACCAGTCCCTAGTGCCAAAATATTTAGGGACAGCTTCTAGTGATCATGCTACAACTACTCAAGTGATTTCTCAAATTGAGCACAGAAAACAGAACATACCATAAGCTACTTCCATTCTTTAGTTTGCTATTTTAGTTTGATAGTGCCACCATGCCCCCTCGCCAGAATCGAAACTTCAGAATCATCTTTAATTCATCCACATTTTTCTTTTCTCTAAATCCAATAAATTGTCATGTCTCTTATCAGTTTAGTTCAGTCGCTCAGTCATGTCCAACTCTTTGTGACCCCATGATCGCTGCACGTCAGGCCTCCCTGTCCATCACCAACTCCCGGAGTTCACACAGATTCACGTCCATCGAGTCAGTGATGCCATCCAGCCATCTCATCCTCTGTCGTCCCCTTCTCCTCCTGCCCCCAATCCCTCCCAGCATCAAAGTCTTTTCCAATGAGTCAACTCTTCGCATAAGGTTGTCAAAGTACTGGATTTTCAGCTTTAGCATCATTCCTTCTAAAGAAATCCCAGGGCTGATCTCCTTTAGAATGGACTGGTTGGATCTCCTTGCAGTCCAAGGGACTTTCAAGAGTCTTCTCCAACACCACAGTTCAAAAACATCAGTTCTTTGGCACTCAGCTTTCTTCACAGTCCAACTCTCACATCCATACATGACTATTGGAAAAACCATAGCCTTTACTAGACAGACCTTAGTTGATAAAGTAATGTCTCTGCTTTTGAATATGCTATCTAGGTTGGTCATAAGTTTTCTTCCAAGGAGTAAGCATCCTTTAATTTCATGGCTGCAGTCACCATCTGCAGTGATTTTGGAGCCCCCCAAAATAAAGTCTGACACTGTTTCCACTGTTTCCCCATCTATTTCCCATGAAGTGATGGGACTAGATGCCATGATCTTCTTTTTCTGAATGTTTAGCTTTAAGCCAACTTTTTCACTCTCCTCCTTCACTTTCATCAAGAGGCTTTTCAGTTCCTCTTCACTTTTTGCCATAAGGGTGGTATCATCTGCATATCTGAGGTTATTGATATTTCTCCCAACAATCTTGATTTCAGCTTATGTTTCTTCCAGTCCAGCGTTTCTCATGATGTACTTTGCATATACGTTAAATAAGGAGGGTGACAATATACAGCCTTGATGTACTCCTTTTCCTATTTGGAACCAGTCGGTTGTTTCATGTCCAGTTCTAACTATTGCTTCCTGACCTGCATACATATTTCTCAAGAGGCAGGTTAGGTGGTCTGGTATTCCCATCTCTTTCAGAATTTTCCACAGTTTATTGTGACCCACACAGTCAAAGGCTTTGGCATAGTCAATAAAGCAGAAATAGATGTTTTTCTGGAACTCTCTTGCTTTTTTGATGTTCTAGCATATGTTGGCAAGTTGATCTGTGGTTCCTCTGCCTTTTCTAAAACCAGCTTGAACATCAGGAAGTTCATGGTTCACGTATTGCTGAAGCCTGGCTTGGAGAATTTTGAGCATTACTTTACTAGCATGTGAGATGAGTGCAATTGTGTGGTAGTTTGAGCATTCTTTAGCATTGCCTTTCTTTGGGATTTGAATGAAAACTGACCTTTTCTAGTCCTGTGGCCAGTGTTGAGTTTTCCAAATTTGTTGGCATATTGAGTGCAGCACTTTGACAGCATCATCTTTCAGGATTTGAAAGAGCTCCACTGGAATGCCATCACCTCCACTAGCTTTGTTCATAGTGATGCTTTCTCATGCCCACTTGACTTCACATTCCGGGATGTCTGGCTCTAGGTGAGTGATCATGCCATCGTGATTATCCAGGTCATGAAGATCTTTTTTGTACAGTTCTTCTGTGTATTCTTGCCACCTCTTCTTAATATCTTCTGCTTCTGTTAGTTCCATACCATTTCTGTCGTTTATCAAGCCCATCTTTGCATGAAATGTTCCCTTAGTATCTCTAATTTTCTTGAAGAGATCTCTAGTCTTTCCCATTCTGTTCTTTTCCTCTATTCCTTTGCGTTGATCACTGAAGAAGTCTTTCTTATCTCTTCTTGCTATTCTTTGGAACTCTGCATTCAGATGCTTGTATCTTTCCTTTTCTCCTTTGCTTTTCACTTCTCTTCTTTTCACAGCTATTTTGTAAGGCCTCCCCAGACAGCCATTTTGCTTTTTTGCATTCTTTTCCTTGGGGATGGTCTTGATCCCTGTCTCCTGTACAATGTCTCTTCTAGCTCCACACTATTACATCTCTAATCCTCTTCCCTTTCAATTGCACTATTCATCTAATGCTAAACGTTAATAACAACTCTTCCAACTTTAAGTTATAAGGGATAAAATGCAAACCAGTTGAAACCCAACTCCAAGTATGAAAAAGTATGATTTTTTAAAATTGCCTAAACCAACGTAACAGAAAATTCCAAGCACTGCATTTTCCTTCAGGCAAATTTAAATCCAGATACCTATTACCAAAATTCTTCTTTTGCATTTCTTATTTAGTTTTCCTCTTCATTGATTTAATTCATGGGCAAACTTTCCCCAGGTGTTAGCAAAGACGTTAACAGCAGCACTAAGAATATATCAAATGAATAACAAGGATCTCAAAGAGTCAGAGTCCACTCTGGTAAAGATCACACTATTGTATGGTGATGGAGCAATGCAACTTTACCATCATTTATACTTTCCATGAAGATTTCATTCCAGTTCTTTGGTATTCCATTCAATATTTATTCTCTTAATCATTTGAGCAACTCTATATCTTTAATTATATATCCTCTCTGATCAAAATCTCTATGTTTCTCTTACCACTTGACTTCTTAAAATATGTATTAATTAACTTTTGCTACATAACAGCAACTTCAAAATCTCAGTACCTTACCACAAGGAACACGTATTTGTGGTTCAGGTGGATTTGGTACTATGCTGCAGACTGGTTTCAGGACTGCTCCACTTTTCTCATTTGGGGGACTCTGTCTAATTAGACATGTTTTTTTCATGGTGATTACAGCAGCTCAAGAAGCCAAACATAATCATACTAGTTCATATAATATTCAATAGCATTCCACTGGCCAAAGTTAAACATATAAGCAGGCCCAACATCATTAGGGTAGGCTGATTCACTTCATGTACTGTAGAAACACCACAAAGTCATATATTAAATGACAAGTATACACAATTATACTATAAAGAAAGGAATGATAAAATGGAAGAAATAAGACAATCATGAGGTCACATTTTCAAGACCTAGCTAATGCATAAACTTCCTTAAGAAAACATTTCCTATCCTTCGGGCAGATATTTTCTTCTACACCTCCATAGCACTTTGAACTTTAATCAGTGCTCAATCCTTTTACATGGTATTACAGTTAAGAACTTACAAGTCTTGTCTTAAGAAGCAGCACTACACTTTACCCATTTCTCATCTACTATGGTGACCAGAGGAGACTTTTGCCTATAGCATACATATAACTATAACATAGTAGTCAGTAAAACACCACAATCAACACCTGCAACTGTGCAGACCCACTGTCTCACTGCAGTTCCATGCTCCACACCCAGTAGCTGGCTGTCCTTGAAGAAGAACAGCATTCATCTCCCAGCAAGGTAAGAGAATATATAAAGCATTTAAAGCACTACCTAGAACATTAGAAGGGCAAAATCACATAGATTTATTGTCATGATTCATTTGTCTAATGAATGATGTCTAAGTTTCACTCAGTTATCTTAAATTAGCTAAGTATGATAGTTAATTTCGTATATAAATTTCGTATATCAATTTAACTGCCTAACAGATGCCCAGATAGTCAGTAAAATATTATTTCTGGGGTATGTTTGTGAGGGTGTTTCTTCAAGAGATTAACATTTGTCTCAGTAGACTGAATAAAGAAATTCATCCTCACCAATGTAGGTTAACATCATCCAATTCATTGGGGCCCAAACAGTAGGCAATGAAACATTTATAGTCCTAGAGAACAGCGTCTTTTTTTAAGCTTTATCTTTATGTAGGTGCTCAATCATTCTTTACTGTGATAATTAAACACTGCAATTTTGTAAGACTATACAAGTGTGAGGTAAAATCAATATGTTACGTTTCTAAATTGATAAAAACTGAAATAGTTATTTTAGGATTTATATCAGATTTAATTTATAAGACTTAAATTCATTATTTCTAAAATTGAAGAAAATATTACTGACCATATCTGAAGTATGGTTTCATAATTTTCTTAAATGTACCATATTAATTTTTATGTAAGGGCCATTATTTTATTTTATTAATGTGAGCATGATGCAAAATTTCCTTTTATGAATAAGCATAATTCATTATTTTGGCAGTTTTGAAGTAAAATACGCAAATGATTATAAGATTTTTTTCCAGATATAGAATGTGTTTTCCATATCTAGTCTAAAAATGCAATCCTTTCTAAAGCCTTCTAAAGTCAATGTGCTAAATGGCTTTCTTTGTTCTTTCATTTAAATTCTAGCCAGAAAGTCTTTTTCAGCAAACTTGCTATAACTGCAATTTTAGGTGTAAAATATTAATGAAATTGAAAATGAAGCACATATTGTTTATTAATAAACTTACACGTGTAGGCAACATTTGCATAAAATGATCTAAAATCAAGAATTGTCATATAATTGGTATTCTTAATGAACAATAAAAGCAGTCCAGGAGTCAGATGGGGGTATGGATGTGTGAAGGGACAAACAGCTATAAAAACTGTGCAGAAATCGGTATGAAACACAAAGGATTTTCAATAATGCAAATTTGCCTTTTTTGGGAAACGTGTATTTCATTTGTACGCATTAGCCATAATTAGTGAGTTTGTGTTTGTATGTGTGATATATGTATATCACAGTCAACATACCCAAACCTTTGTGTCTTCTTTTTTTTTTTCATTTTGGTTTTGTTTTATTTTGTTTTTGCTATATTACTCTTTGTTTCTGCAAAAGCTTGTGATCTAGGGAATTGTGGGGACAGATTTGAAAATTCTGAGTATGAGAACTTGAGAGAAAAGACCAAAATACATTCATAGGGAAAAGACTGGGATTTTGTTCAACTTCTTGGAAATAAACTCTAATAACTGAGGAGATGTAGAGAAGGTGAGGTGAGAGGGGCAGTGGCTTCTTCAGCCACTGGTATAATATACTATGAAAGTTTCCAGATCAGAGAGATTCGAGCTTTACTCTTACGTGATGACATTAAACTATGACAGTTAACACTTTTGAGTTTTTAATATGTAGTAATGCTATAGTTTTTCCAGTGGTCATGTATGGATGTGAGAGTTGGACTGTGAAGAAAGATGACTGCCGAAGAATTGATGCTTTTGAATTGTGGTGTTGGAGAAGACTCTTGAGAGTCCCTTGGACTGCAAGGAGATGCAACCAATCCATTCTAAAGATCAGTCCTGGGTGTTCTTTGGGAGGAATGATCTAAAGTTGAAACTCCAGTACTTTGGCCACCTCATGTGAAGAATTGACTCATTGGAAAAGACTCTGATGCTGGGAGGGATTAGGGGCAGGAGGAGAAGGGAATGACAGAGGATTAGATGGCTGGATGGCATCACTGACTCAATGGAAGTGAGTCTGAGTGAACTCTGGGAATTGGTGATGGACCGGGAGGCCTGGCGTGCTGCAGTTCATGGGGTTGCAAAGAGTTGGACAGGACTGAGCAACTGAACTGGACTGAACTGAACTGAACTGAAGCACTTTCCGTTACATGATATCATTTCATCAGGACTTCCCCAGCGGCTCTGTGGTAAAGCAACCTGTCTGCAATGCACGAGACATGAGTTTGATCCCTGCATTGGGAAGATCCCCTGTAGAAGGAAATGGCAATCTACTCTAGTATTCTTGCCTGGGAAATCCCATAGACAAAGCCTGGTAAGCTTCAGTAAATACATGGGGTTGCAAAAGAATCAGACACAACTCAGCAACTAAACAGCAACAACAAACAAGCACTTTCATCACATGATATCATTTCATCATTACAACACTGTTAAACTGAGTCCTCTTCAAATCCACTAATTTACACCTTAACTGCTATGTGACTATCTTTGAAGATAGAGCCTTTAAGAAGGTAATTAAGATGAAATCAAATCAAAAGGTGGGACTTTATTTAAATAGGCTTATATCCATATACAAACACTGGAAAATTCTTAAAGAGACAGGAATATCAACTACCTTACCTGTCTCCTAAGAAACCTGTATGCATCAAGAAGGAAAAGTTAGAACCAGACATGAAACAATGGGCTGGTTCAAAATGGGGAAAGGAATATGACAAAGCTGTATATTGTCACCCTGCTTATTTAACTTATCTGCAGAGTACATCATGCAAAATGCTGGGGTGGGTGAATCACAAGCTGGAATCAAGATTTCCAGGAGAAATACCAACAACCTCAGATATGCAGATATACCACTCTAATGGCAGAAAGAGAAGAGGAACTAAAAAGTCTCTTGATGAGGGTGAAAGAGGAGAGTGAAAAAGCTTGCTTAAAACTCAACATTAAAAAAACTAAGATTATGGCATCCGCTCCCATCACTTCATGGCATGAAGAAGGGGAAAAATGTAAACAGTGATAAATTTTATTTCCTTGGGGCTCCCAAAATCACTGCAGATGGTGATCAAAGTAATGAGATTAAAATACACATGCTCTTTGGAAGGAAAGCTATGACAAACCTTGTCAGCATATTAAAAAACAGGACATTCCTTTGCTGATGAAGACCCATATATTTAAAGCAATGATTTTTCCAGTAGTCATGCATGAATGTGAGAGTGGACCATAAAGAAGGCTGAGCACCAAAGAATTAATTTCTTTGAACTGTGTGTGGTGGTGGAGAAGACTCTTAAGAGTCCCTTGGACTGCAAGGAGAACAAACCAGTCCAGCCTAAAGGAAATCATCTGTAAATATTCATTGGAAGGACTGATGCTGAAGCTGAAGCTCCGATACTTTAGCCACCTGATGAGAAAAGCCAACTCATTAGAAAAGACCCTGATGCTGGAAAGATTGAAGGCCAGAGAAGGGCATAATAGAGGATGAGATGATTGGATGGCATCACTGACTCAATGGACTTGAGTTTGAGCAAACTCTATTAGATAGTAAAGGACAGGGAAGTCTGGCATGCTGCAGTTCATGGGGTGGTGAAGAGTTTGACATGAGCTAGTGACTGAATAGGTCAATGTCCTTAGAATAAGGACAACAACAATGTCTTTATAAGAAGAGTAGGAGATACCGGGAGTGCCTGTGCACAGATGAAAGGCCATTTGAGGACAGGGTGAGAAGATGGCCATCTGCAATCCAGGAAGAGTGCTTTCACCAGAAACCAGATCACCTTTCACCTTGATTATAGGCTTCCAGCATTCAGAACTATGAGAAAACAAATCACTGTGTTTAAGTCACCTACTCTGTGGTATGCTGCTAGGACAACCTGAGCAGACTAGTAAAAACACCATTGAGAGAATGCTATTATTATCACACTTTATGGTCAGGAATGAGTCTTTGGGAAATGAAATAATTTTGTTCACAGTGTTGAGGAGAGGGCAAAGCACACCTTGAACCCAGGTTGTCTTACTCTTAGAATCATGATTTTATTTACTTTACAAGTCTGCCACTCTGATATAGACAGTTATGTGTAGTTGGATAGTTTCACTCTGTTTGATTATTATAATATTGCATCCACATAATGTTTTCTGCCATTACATAAAAATCAGGCAATTTAGCAAATAAACTCTATCTTCCTTGGTAATCCTAGATACAGTAAGCTATCTTTAGTTACCTAAATAATTTTCCAATTTGCCACATAAACAAGGCTTGCAATGCAATAGTAAGGCCTAGGTTCATGCTTTCTAAGTACTTATAAGAAATAATTTTTTAAACTCTCAATATTTTATTAAATGAATAATTAGAAATATTTGAGTTTCAATAAGTCGTAACTTATCCCATTTATATTCTCCATGTGCTCATATTAAATAAAAGCTAATTAGGTATTTCTGAGAATACTTGGAGATAATCCTTTGAGGAAACAATGGCAAATGATAATGATTTGCAACAATTACATCTTCTTTTTTGCTCAATTCAAGATTAACAAAATGGAGTAGTTTGTCATTGAGGTAATTTATCAATACTTGAATCAGTTAATGAAAGGCATGTGCTTACATAGCATAAAATGTTTTTGAGATAGTTGTTTTATAATCTTTGGTGTTTAAAAATATGAAACCAGAGAACAGTTTATATTCAGAAATGTCTAAAAACATAATTTCAAAAATTTTATTATTTTAATATCATTTACTTTTATACAGTAATTTTCAGATACTTTCAACTAGCAAATAATTATTAAAGGCCTATAGTGCTTTTGATACATGTGCCTTCACAAGACAATGTCAGGCAGCCTCACGTAGGTCCTTGGATATTAGAATCATTATTTACATACTCAAAACACTGATATATTCCCTTCCTTGAACCATAAAATTCAGTCTGTCTTGTCTTTTTCTGATTGACCACAACTTTACTTCTTGTTTTATTTCCTCAGATTGACTGCAGGTAAACAATTGTTTTCATCCCTTCTTTCTCTTTTATTTCCTTCTTAGGAGCTTAATTTTATGCATAATGGTTAATCAGAAATGACAGCCATATAATAAACACTATGAAATTAGAGAGATTCCAAAACTATCATAAAGTTGTTGTATAAATAAATCCTCATGTTTCTTGCTGATGTACTGCTTTAGATGACAAGGAAGCCCAATGACGGTTTACTTTTCCCATTCAATTTTAAACATATATGAACTTCACATCTCTGCACCTACATTTACTCTCCCATGGTATCAAGCAGTAGCACTGGAATTACCTTTTTATTTCCATAAAAAGGCAAAAAATAGTTAATCTATAGTTTATCTTACATTTTAAAAAGTTCTCTTAGAGGACAAAACCAGTTTTCAGAAGCTTGGGAAGGGCAGAGAGGAGGAGACATTTCATGACTTTAGTCAACACTCTTTCTATGTGTGAGATTCAGACACATCTCTATATGTCTAGCAGCCTGCTCCAGAACTCTCTTGTATAAATCCCCTGAGAAGCATCCAGGGAGAAAGCTCATCATAAAGGAAGAGTCAGGTAGTCAAGCTTGGCTTTGGAAAAAAGCTTTCATTATAAGCCAAGAGAAGCAATTCTGAGTACAGCATGATGTTCATCACTCATATTTGTCTTTGAGCCTAACCACCCATGGACTTCTGTCTGAGTCTTATTAGGGGAAGAGAGACACAAGTGAAAAATAGAATTACTGTTTTTCAATTAACACTTTTAAGATATTGTGACTTCAGCTACTTTGATACATGTCTGTAAATGACAGAAACAAAGATTTGTTCCCTCTTATGTAGATAATTGGAGAAGGCAATGGCAACCCACTCCAGTACTCTTGCCTGGAAAATCCCATGGACGAAGGAGCCTGGTGGGCTGAAGTCCATGGGGTTGCTAAGAGTCGGACATGACTGCGTGACTTCACTTTCACTTTTCACTTTCATGCATTGGAGAAGGAAATGGCAGCCCACTCCAGTGTTCTTGCCTGGAGAAGCTCAGGGACAGGGGAGCCTGGTGGGGCTACCGTCTATGTGGTCGCACAGAGTCGGACATGACTGAAGCGACTTAGCAGCAGTAGCAGCAGCATGTAGACAATACAGTGTAGATTCAAGTATTGAAAGTACTCAGGGAAACACCATGACTTGGGACAAGCTGAGAGACTGGTGGTCCATCAACAGTAATAGGGTCTAACAGGAGACAGTATTATTACAAGCAATGGTTTGTCTGTGTGAACCTCAGTCACTCAACTGGAGGTGGAAGGGAAAGAGGGCAGATTATTTTATTTTAGGGAAATAGTTTACATAATTGTGGAGTCTTAGTGAACCCAAAATCTGCTGAAGAGTTCAGCAAGCTGGAGACCTGGGAAATAGTTGCAGTGCAAGCCCCAAAGCAGTCAACTGACAGATTTTTTTCCTTTTCAGGGAGGTCAGTCTTTCTTCTACTAAGGCCTTCAACTGATTCAATAAGACCCACTCATATTATGCAAAGCAATCATCTTACTCAGATTCCATCAATTTAAATGTTAATCTCATCCAAAAAACATCTTCACAAAAATGCACCTGGAGAAATAACAGATGAAATATCTGAGAACTATGGTTTAGTCAACTGAAACATCAAACTAATCATTATAGTCCTTTTTCCCAGTGATTTTTTCTGCATATCCTCAAGTAACACTTATATTCCCAAACTCATTTCTATAGGCTATTGCATACAGTATTACCACCATTATCATCCCCTTCTATACTACTACTTTCTGTGCTCACATACACACACACACACACACACACACACACACACACACATACATGGTTGATTCCATTTTCTAGAGAACTGGACTAACACAGGCCCTTTGTTGGATATAGTAGGCAGAGTAATGGCCAACCAAAATATTCATGTCTTAATTCCCAGAGCCTATGAATATGGCAAACAGAACTTTGCATA
>NW_017195634.1:0-8837 GCF_001704415.2 Capra hircus
CACGAACCTGGAGTTTCCTCTCGCCTTTCCTGTGGATAGCGCCTCTCTCTTGAGATGAGTCGGAACTCCGGGAATACTTGACCGACCACTCAGTGAAAGGATCCTCCTCTCGAGCTAGGAGGCAGTAACGGGGCTACTCTGGATGTGGGCGGGACTCTCGTGCTTCCTTCTCGAGTGGAGAGGGTATTTCGGGGAACTTCTTGAGTTGCAGCTAGGGTTTGAAGGCCCGTTTGTTAGTTCCAGACGCTTGTTGATAAGCCTCGAGACGCCTCATCGGATATGGGCCACATCTCGCCTGGAGGGGAGAACCTCCTGGATTTTCTCGAGTTGCAGCAGGAGCTCTCGACTTACGACTTGGACCTCAGAGACCCGCTCTGTTGGCCTCATGAAAGGCCAGTCCCATGCAAGTTGCTCGGGCACTCTCCACAGGAAACGCGAGAGGAACTCCAGTGTCGTGCCACCATTCCCAGAGTTCCACAGATGTCTCAGTCCATTCCAGGGAAACCTGTTTTCCTTGCACTGCCTTGACTTTCAAGCCTAGGATCGACTCACACCACGGTGGCACGTGGGACAGCCCACTGGGAAAGCCTCGTGGGAAAGCCTCGAGGGAAAGCCACAGATTCCTTGATCCACGCGAAGGGAAGCATGACACTGCTAGGGACCCACTCCCTGGGGAGTCACTCTGGTGGCCTCAGGAAAGGCCAGTCCCCATGCGACTTGCTCGGGGGCCTCTCGGGATTCCTCTCTCGTCGATGCCGGGGCCTAAGATCTTGTTTGGAGTCGGTGCCGGAACCTGAGGATTTCTGTCCAGTGCTGACATGGATCTTGGGGTACTTCTGGAGTCTCCCCAGGGGAGTCAGTCCTCGTCCCGAGTGGGGGCATGCACGTGCGCTTTCCTCCAGAGCTGTAGCAGCAGAGTCTCGCTTCCCTTCGCGTGGATCAAGGGATCTGTGGCTTTCCCTCGAGACTTTACCACGAGGCTTTCCCACGGGGCTTTCCCATAGGGCTGTCCCACGTGCCACCGTGGTGTGAGTCGATGCTCGGCTTGAAAGTCGAGGCAGTGCAGGGAAAACATTTTCCCTGGAATGGACTGAGACATCTGTGGGACTCAGGTAATGGTGTCACGACCCTGGAGTTCCCCTCGTCTTTCCTGTCGAAAGAGCCTCCTCTTGAGATGCGACCGGAACGCCGGGAATTCTTTCCCGAACACGCAGGGAAAGGATCCCTCCTCTAGAGCTAGGAGGCGGACACGGGGCTCCTCTGGATGTGGGCGGGACTCTCGAGCTTCCTCTCGAGTGGAGACGGGTATGTCGGGGAACTTTTTTAGTTGCAGTAAGGATGTGAAGGACCCTTTGTAAGTTCCAGAGGTTAGGTGTGATTGACCTCGAAACGCCTCAGTGGAAATGGGCCTCATCTCGCCTGGAAGGGAGAACCTCCAGGATTTTCTCGAGTTGCGATAGGTGCTCTCGACTTACGACGGGGACCTCAGGTACCTGCTCTTGTGGCCTTTGGAAAGTCCAATCCCTATGCGAGTTGCTCGGGGCCTCTCGGATTCCTCTCCGTCGATGCCGGGGCCTACGATCTCGTGTGGAGTGGGTGCCGGAACCTGAGGATTCCTCTCCAGTGCTGACATGGATCTTGGGTACTTCTGGAGTCTCCCCAGGGGAGTCAGTCCTCGTCTCGAGTGGGGGCATGCACGTGCGATTTCCTCCCGAGCTGTAGCAGCATTGTCGCGCTTCCCTTCGGGTGGATCAAGGATTATGTGGCTTTCCCTTGAGGCTTTCACACGAGGCTTTCCACGAGGCTTTCCCACAGGGCTGTCCCACGTGCCACCGTGGTGTGAGTCAATCCTCGGCTTGAAAGTCGAGGCAGTGAAGGGAAACAGGTTTCCCTGGAATGGCCTGAGACATCTGGGGGACTCTGGGAATGGTGGCAAGACCCTGGAGTTCCTATCGCCATTCCTGTGGTTGCGCCTCCTCTTGAGATGCGAGGGGAACGCCGGGAATTCTTTCCGGATAACGCAGGGAAAGGATCCTTCCTCTCGAGCTATGAGGCTGAAACGGGCTCCTCTGGATGTGGGCAAGAATCTCGTGCTTCCTCTCGAGTGGAGAGGGGTATTTCGGGGAACTTCTTGAGTTGCAGCTAGGGTTTGAAGGCCCGTTTGTTAGTTCCAGACGCTTGTTGATTAGCATCAAGATGCCTCATCGGATATGGGCCACATCTCGCCTGGAGGGGAGAACCTCCTGGATTTTCTCGAGTTGCAGCAGGAGCTCTCGACTTACGACTTGGACCTCAGAGACCCGCTCTGGTGGCCTCATGAAAGGCCAGTCCCCATGTAAGTTGCTCGGGGCTTCTCGGGAACCTCTCCCGTCGATGCCGGGGCCTAAGACTTTGTGTGGAATCGGTGCCGGAACCTGAGGATTCCTCTCCAGTGCTGCAATGGATCTTGGGGTATTTCTGCAGTCTCCCCAGGGGAGTCAGTCCTCGTCTCGAGCTGTAGCAGCACTGTCATGCTTCCCTTCTCGTGGATCAAGGGATCTGTGGCTTTCCCTCGAGGCTTTCCCACGAGGCTTTCCCACGAGGCTTTCCCAGTGGGCTGTCCCACGTGCCACCGTGGTGTGAGTCGATCTTCGGCTTGAAAGTCGAGGCAGTGCAAGGAAAACAGGTTTCCCTGGAATGGACTGAGACATCTGGGGGACTCTGGGACTGGTGTCACGACACTGGAGTTCCTCTCGCGTTTCCTGTGGAGAGTGCCTCCTCTTGAGACGCGACGGGAACGCCGGGAATTCTTTCCCGACCACGCAGGGAAAGGATCCCTCCGCTTGACCAAGGAGGCGGAAACGGGCCTCCTCTGGATGTGGGCAGAACTCTCGTGCTTCCTCTCGAGTGGAGACGGGTATATCGGGGAACTTCTTGAGTTGCAGCAAGGGTGTGAAGGACCCTTTGGAAGCTCCAGAGGTTAGGTGTGATTAGCCTCGAGACGCCTCAGCAGAAATGGGCCTCATCTCGCCTGGAGGGGAGAACCTCCTGAATTTTCTCGAGTTGCGGCAGGTGCTCTCGACTTAGGACGGGGACCTCAGGGACCAACTCTGGTGGCCTCAGGAAAGGCCAGTCCCCATGCGAGTTGCTCGGGGCCTCTCGGGATTCCTCTCTCGTCGATGCCGGGGCCTAAGATCTTGTGTGGAGTCGGTGCCGGAACCTGAGGATTCCTCTCCAGTGCTGACATGGATCTTGGGGTACTTCTGGAGTCTCGCCAGTGGAGTCAGTCCTCGTCTCGAGTGGGGCATGCACGTGCGCTTTCCTCCCGAGCTGTAGCAGCAGTGTCGCGCTTCCATTCGCCTGGATCAAGGGATCTGTGGCTTTTCAAGGAGGCTTTCCACGAGGCTTTCCCACGAGGCTTTCCCACGAGGCTATCCCACAGGGCTGTCCCACGTGCCACCGTGGTGTGAGTCAATCCTCGGCTTGAAAGTCGACGCAGTGCAGGGAAAACAGGTTTCCCTGGAATGGACTGAGACATCTGGGGGATTCTGGGAATGTGGCTCGAACCAGGAGTTCCTCTCGCATTTCCTGTGGAGAGCGCCTCCCTTTTGAGATGCGACGGGAACTCCGGGAATTCTTTCCAGACCACGCAGGGAAAGGATCCCTCCTCTCAGGCTAGGAGGCGGAAACGGGGCTCCTCTGGATGAATGTGGGACTCTCGTGATTCCTCTCGAGTGGAGACGGGTATGTCGGGGAACTTCTTGAGTTGCAGCAAGGGTGTGAAGGACCCTTTGGAAGTTCCAGAGGTTAGGTGTGATTAGCCTCGGAGACGCCTCAGGGAAACGGGCCTCATCTGGCCTGGAGGGGAGAACTCCTGGATTTTCTCGAGTTGTGGGCAGGTGCTCTCGACTTACGACGGGGACCTCAGCGACCGGCTCTGGTGGTCTCAAGGAAAGGCCAGTCCCCATGCGAGTTTTTCGGGGGCCTCTCGGGATTCCTCTCCAGTCGATGCCGGGGCCTAAGACCTTTTGTGGAGTCGCTGCCGGCACCTGAGGATTCCTCTCCAGTGCTGACATGGATTTGGGGTTCTTCTGGAGTCTCCCCAGGGGAGTCAGTCCTCGTCTCGAATGGGGGCATGCACGTGGGATTTCCTCTCGAGCTGTAGCAGCAGTGTCACGCTTCCCTTCACGTGGATCAAGGGATCTGTGGCTTTCACTCGAGGCTTGCCCAGGAGGTTTTCCCACAGGGCTGTCCCACGTGCCACCGTGGTGTGAGTCGATCCTCGGCTTGAAAAGTCGAGGCAGTGCAGGGAAAACAGGTTTCCCTGGAATGGACTGAGACATCTGGGGGACTCTGGGAATGGTGGCACGACCCTGGAGTTCCTCTCGCCTTTCCTGTGGAGAGCGCCTCCTCTTGAGATGCGACGGAAACCCTGGGAATTCTCTCCCGACCACGCATGGGAAGGATCCCTCCTCTCGAGCTAGGAGGCGGAAACGGGGCTCCTCTGGATGAGGGCGGGACTCTCGTGCTTCCTCTCGAGTGGAGACGGGTATGTCGGGGAACTTCTTGAGTTGGCAGCAAGGGTGTGAAGGACCCTTTGGAAGTTCCAGAGGTTAGGTGTGATTAGCCTCGAGACGCCTCAGCGGAAATGGGCCTCATCTCGCCTGGAGGGGAGAACCTCCTGGATTTTCTCGAGTAGCGGCAGGTGCTCTCGACTTATGACGGGGACCTCAGGGACCCGCTCTGGTGGCCTCAGGAAAGGCCAGTCCCCATGCGAGTTTGCTCGGGGGCCTCTCGGGATTCCTCTCCCTTCGATGCCGGGGCCTAAGCCTGCCGGGAGCCAGTGTGAGGAAGCCCGCCCGTGACAAGTTTATGAGGAAGGAAGCTGACATAAGCAAGGCGTGCTCAGACTTCAGGAACCCCTCTGGAAATTTTTAAGCATGTACCCCAACAAAAATCTGCCGGTTTTTGTGCTCCTGCTTTTTCACTCTTCTGACCTTTTCTGGAAAAAGTCAATTCAGGGCGTTAGTCTTCTGCATTTGAAAGAGTGTTTCAATCCAAAAACCCTCTGATGGCTTTCTAGCCTGCCTGTAGGACTCGTACAGCTGCGCTTGTGATTGTTTGAGGCCTCCTGACCGCAGGAGGCACAGGAAGCTTAAAACATCCTAGGAATGCAGGAGCTTCCGAGGAGTCAAAAGCTTTAGAATAGGACTGATTAAAAGTTTCATTTTTTGGGTCAATGCTTGCTGCCAAATTTTCATATCCTTTATTTTTAGATATAGTTGGTATATAGAAAAACAAGTAGTAGACCTGGTATTAGCAACATTAGATCTTTGAGTTAAGTACCTTCTTTGTTATAACCCACTGCACCTTTGTTCTATAGAGATGTAACTTTAATGCTTTAAGGAGATGCCAGATTAAAGAAAAACACTTCAGGGGAAAACAAAATTAACATTCATTAAGGAAGAGAGCCAAAAAGTGGTAACAAGCCTCTTGGCCAGAAGATAATGTAAATCACCTGAGACCTTTTGTATACAAAATGATATACAGAAAGAATCTGGGTTGTGAACGCTACATAATTTTGTGTTATCCATTGATCTCCATGTTTTATCAAAAGTATAAAAGGCCTTCTGAACAATAAAGGAGGAGGCCAGGGGCCGGGGGCCAGTTTCTCGGACCAGCTTCTCGAACTAGTCCTCTCAGCCTGGTTTTCTTGGGACTCTGGCTCCCCCCGTGTCTTTCTCTCTCTTTCTTCTTCTCTACCTTTCCTTCTCTCTGCTCTTTACTTTAACTTCAGGCTGAATCTCCACCTGGAGTGCGGAGGCTCGCCAGGTCTACTTACTTGCCCCGGCTGTTAAGACCCGCACGAAAGGGAGCTTAAGGCGAGGCACCCTTAATATTCAAGCGGGCGCCGGTGGCCCAACGTAGGTGGTGCAAATTCCTTGTCTGGAATTTTATTGGCCTTCCGCGTAAACCAAGCTATTCAGCCCTCTTTCTCCACTTAATCTTCTTACTACACTATAGTTTCCTAATCTAATCTTACATTAATAAATAAACAAGTCTTTCCACGCCAACGCCGTTCACCGTTCGAATTCCCTGGATCCACCGGGGCTGGACCCCGGCATAAGACCTTGTGTGGAGTCGGTGCCGGAAGCTGAGGATTCCTCTCCAGTGCTGACATGGATCTTGGGGTACTTCTGAAGTCTCCCCAGGGGAGTCAGTCTTCGTCGCGAGTGGGGGCATGCACGTGCGCTTTCCTCCCGAGCTGTAGCAGCAGTGTCATGCTCCCTTCGCGTGGATCAAAGGGATCTGTGGCTTTCCCACGAGGCTTTCCCTCGAGGCTTTCCCCACGAGGCTTTCCCGCAAGGCTTTCCCGCAGGGCTGTCCCACGTGCCACCGTGGTGTGAGTCGATCCTCGGCTTGAAAGTCGAGGCAGTACAGGGAAAACAGGTTTCCCTGGAATGAACTGAGACATCTGGGGGATTCTGGGAATGGTGGCACGACCCTGGAGTTCCTCTCGCCTTTCCTGTGGAGAGCGCCTCTTCTTGAGATGCCACGGGAACGCCGGGAATTCTTTCCCGACCACGCAGGGAAAGGATCCCTCCTCTCGATCTGGGGAGGCGGAAACGGGGCTTCTCTGGATGAGGGCGGGACTCTCGTGATTCCTTTCGAGTGGAGACGGGTATGTCGGGGAACTTCTTGAGTTGCAGCAAGGGTGTGAAGGACCCTTTGGAAGTTCCAGAGGTTAGGTGTGATTAGCCTCGAGACGCCTCAGCGGAAATGGGCCTCATCTCGGCCTGGAGGGGAGAACCTCCTGGATTTTCTCGAGTAGCGGCAGGTGCTCTCGACTTATGACGGGGACCTCAGGGACCCGCTCTGGTGGCCTCAGGAAAGGCCAGTCCCCATGCGAGTTTGCTCGGGGGCCTCTCGGGATTCCTCTCGCCGTCGATGCCGGGGCCTAAGCCTGCCGGGAGCCAGTGTGAGGAAGCCGCCCGTGACAAGTTTATGAGGAAGGAAGCTGACATAAGCAAGGCGTGCTCAGACTTCAGGAACCCCTCTGGAAATTTTTAAGCATGTACCCCAACAAAAATCTGCCGGTTTTTGTGCTCTGCTTTTTCACTCTTCTGACCTTTTCTGGAAAAAGTCAATTCAGGGCGTTAGTCTTTCTGCATTTGAAAGAGTGTTTTCAATCCAAAAACCCTCTGATGGCTTTCTAGCCTGCCTGTAGGACTCGTACAGCTGCGCTTGTGATTGTTTGAGGCCTCCTGACCGCAGGAGGCACAGGAAGCTTAAAACATCCTAGGAATGCAGGAGCTTCCGAGGAGTCAAAAGCTTTAGAATAGGACTGATTAAAAGTTTCATTTTTTGGTCAATGCTTGCTGCCAAATTTTCATATCCTTTATTTTTAGATATAGTTGGTATATAGAAAAACAAGTAGTAGACCTGGTATTAGCAACATTAGATCTTTGAGTTAAGTACCTTCTTTGTTATAACCCACTGCACCTTTGTTCTATAGAGATGTAACTTTAATGCTTTAAGGAGATGCAGATTAAAGAAAAACACTTCAGGGGAAACAAAATTAACATTCATTAAGGAAGAGAGCCAAAAAGTGTTAACAAGCCTCTTGGCCAGAAGATAATGTAAATCACCTGAGACCTTTTGTATACAAAATGATATACAGAAAGAATCTGGGTTGTGAACGCTACATAATTTTGTGTTATCCATTGATCTCCATGTTTTATCAAAAGTATAAAAGGCCTTCTGAACAATAAAGGAGGAGGCCAGGGGCCGGGGGCCAGTTCTCGGACCAGCTTCTCGAACTAGTCTCTCAGCCTGGTTTCTTGGGACTCTGGCTCCCCCCGTGTCTTTCTCTCTCTTCTTCTTCTCTACCTTTCCTTCTCTCTGCTCTTTACTTTAACTTCAGGCTGAATCTCCACCTGGAGTGCGGAGGCTCGCCAGGTCTACTTACTTGCCCCGGCTGTTAAGACCCGCACGAAAGGGAGCTTAAGGCGAGGCACCCTTAGATATTCAAGCGGGCGCCGGTGGCCCAACGTAGGTGGTGCAAATTCCTTGTCTGGAATTTTATTGGCCTTCCGCGTAAACCAAGCTATTCAGCCCTCCTCCACTTAATCTTCTTACTACACTATAGTTTCCTAATCTAATCTTACATTAATAAATAAACAAGTCTTTCCACGCCAACGCCGACACACCCTTCGAATTCCCTGGATCCACCGGGGCTGGACCCCGGCATAAGACCTTGTGTGGAGTCGTGCCGGAACCTGAGGAATCCTCTCTCAGTGCTGACATGGATCTTGGGGTACTTCTGAAGTCTCCCCAGGGGAGTCAGTCTTCGCGCGTGGGGGCATGCACGTGCGCTTTCCTCCCGAGCTGTAGCAGCAGTGTCATGCTTCCTTCGCGTGGATCAAGGGATCTGGCTGAGGCTTTCCCTCGAGGAGGCTTTCCCGCACTTTCCCGCAGGGCTGTCCCACGTGCCACCGTGGTGTGAGTCGATCCTCGGCTTGAAAGTCGAGGCAGTGCAGGGAAAACAGGTTTCCCTGGAATGAACTGAGACATCTGGGGGACTCTGGGAATGGTGGCACGACCCTGGAGTTCCTCTCCCTTTCCTGTGGAGAGCGCCTCTTCTTGAGATGCCACGGGAACGCCGGGAATTCTTCCGACCAGCAGGGAAAGGATCCCTCCTCTCTCGGGGGAGGCGGAAACGGGGCTTCTCTGGATGAGGGCGGGACTCTCGTGATTCCTTTCGAGTGAGACGGGTATGTCGGGGAACTTCTTGAGTTGCAGCAAGGGTGTGAAGGACCCTTTGGAAGTTCAGAGGTTAGGTGTGATTAGCCTCGAGA
>NW_017195635.1:0-8836 GCF_001704415.2 Capra hircus
AGAGGATAAAAGAAGTTCGACCCGAAATACCCCTCTCGCTCCACTCGAGAGGAAGCACGAAGTCTTGCCCACATCCAGAGGAGCCCGTTTCCGCCTCATAGCTCGAGAGGAAGATCCTTTCCCTGCGTTATCCGGAAAGAATTCCCGGCGTTCCCTCGCATCTCAAGAGGAGCGCAACCACAGGAAGGCGAGAGGAACTCCAGGGTCGTGCCACCATTCCCAGAGTCCCCCAGATGTCTCAGTCCATTCCAGGGAAACCTGTTTCCCTACACTGCCTCGACTTTCAAGCCGAGCATCGACTCACTGCACGGTGCACGTGGAACAGCCCTGTGTGAAAGCCTCGTGGGAAAGCCTCGAGGGAAAGCCACAGATCCCCTTGATCCACGCGAAGGGAAGCGTGACACTGCTGCTACAGCTCTCGGAGGAAAGCGCACGTGCATGCACCCACTCGAGACGAGGACTGACTGCCCTGGGTAGACTCGAGAAGTACTCCAAGATCTATGTCAGCACTGGAGAGGAATCCTCACTTTACGGCACAAACTCCACAAAGGTCTTAGGCCCCGGCATCGATGGGAGAGGAATCCCGTGAGTCTCCCCGAGCAACTCCCATGGGGACTGGCCGTTCCTGAGGCACCAGAGCAGGTCCCTGAGGTCCCCGTCGTAGGTAGAGAGCACCTGCAGCAACTGAGAAAATCTAGGAGGTCTCCCCTTCCAGGCGAGATGAGGACCATTTCCGCTGAGGTGTCTCAGGTTAATCACAACTAACATCTGGAACTTTCAAAGGGTCCTTCACACCCTTGCTGCAACTCATGAAGATCCCAACATACCCGTCTCCACTCGAGAGGAAGCACGAGAGTCCCGCCCACATTCAGAGGAGCCCCGTTTCCGCCTCCTAGCTCGAGAGGAGGTATCCTTTCCCTCAGTGATCGGGAAAGAGTTCAGTGTTCCCAGCGCATCTCAAGAGGAGGCGATCTCCACAGGAAAGGCGAGAGAACTCCAGGGTTGTGCCACCATTCCCAGAGTCCCTCAGATGTCTCAGTCCATTCCAGGGAAACCTGTTTTCCCTGACTGCCTCGACTTACAAGCCGAGGATCGTCACACACGACGGTGGAACGTGGGACAGCCCTGTGGGAAAGCCTCGTGGGAAAAGTCTCATGTGAAAGCCTCGAGGGAAAGCCACAGATCCCTTAATCCACGCGAAGGGGAGCGTGACACTGCTGCTACAGCTAGGGAGGAAAGCGCACGGGCATGCCCCCACTCGAGACGAGGACTGACTCCCCTGGGGAGACTCCAGAAGTACCCCAAGATCCATGTCAGCACTGGAGAGGAATCCTCAGGTTCCGGCACCGACTGCAAACAAGGTCTTAGGCCCGGGCATCGACGGGAGAGGAATACCGAGATGCCGCCGAGCAACTCGCATGGGGACTGGCCTTTCCTGAGGCCACCAGAGAGGGTCCCTGAGGTCCCCTTCGTAAGTCGAGAGCACCTGCCGCAACTCGAGAAAATCCAGGAGGTTCTCCCTTCCAGGCGAGATGAGGCCAATTTCCGCTGAGGCGTCTCGAGAATAATCACACCTAACCTATGGAAATTCCAAAGGGTCCTTCACACCCTTGCTGCAATTCAAGAAGTTCCCCGACATACCCTGCTCCACTCGAGAGGAAGCACGAGAGTCCCGCCACATCCAGAGGAGCCTCGTTTCCGCCTCATGGCTTGAGAGGAGGGATCCTTTCCCTGCGTGGTCGGGAAAGAATTCCCGGCATTCCCTCGCATCTCAAGAGGAGGCGCTCTCCACAGGAAAGGCGAGAGGAACCCAAGGGTCGTGCCACCATTCCCAGAGTCCCCCAGATATCTCAGTCCATTCCAGGGAAACCTGTTTTCCCTGCACTGCCTCGACGTTCAAGACGAGGATCGACTCACACGACGGTGACACGTGGGTCAGCCCTGTGGGAAAGCCTCGTGGAAAGCCTCGAGAGAAAGCCTCGTGGGAAAGCCCCGTGGGGAAATCTCGAGGGAAAGCCACAGATCCCTTGATCCACGCGAAGGGAAGCGTGACACTGCTGCTACAGCTCTGAAGGAAAGCGCACCTGCATGCCCCCACACGAGACGAGGACTGACTCCCCTGGGGAGACTCCAGAAGTAACCCAAGATCCATGTCAGCACTGGAGAGGAATCCTCAGGTTCAGGCACCGACTCCACACAAGGTCTTAGGTCCTGGCATCGATGGGAGAGGAATCCCGAAAGGTCCCCAGGCAACGCGCATGTGGACTGGCCTTTCCTGAGGCCACCAGAGCGGGTCCCTGAGATACCCGTCATATGTCGAGAGCACCTGCAGCAACTCGAGAAAATCCAGGAGGTTCTCCCCTCCAGGCGAGGTCAGGCTCCTTTCTGCTGAGGCGTTTCGAGGCTAATCACACCTACCCTCTGGAACTTCCAAAGGGTCCTTCACACCTTTCCTGCAACTCAAGAAGTTCCCGGATATACCTGTCTCCACTCGAGAGGAATCACGAGCGTCCCGCCCACATCCAGAGGAGCCCCGTTGCCGCCTCCTAGCTCGAGAGGTGGGATCCTTTCCCTGCAGGGTCGAGAAAGAATTCCCGGCGTTCCCATTGCATCTCAAGAGGAGGCGCTCTCCACCTGAAAGGCGAGAGGGACTCAAGGGTCGTGCCACCATTCCCAGAGTCCCGCAGATGTCTCAGTCCATTCCAGGGAAACCTGTTTTCCCTGCACTGCCTCGACTTTCAAGCCGAGGATCGAATCACACCACGGTGGCACGTAGGACAGCCCTGTGGGAAAGCCTCGTGGGAAAGCCTCGTGGGAAAGCCTCGAGGGAAAGCCACAGATCCCTTGATCCACGCGTAGGGAAGAGTGACACTGCTGCTACAGCTCGGGAGAAAAGCGCACGTGCATGCACCCAAACGAGACGAGGACTGACTCCATGGGGAGACGCCAGAAGTACCCCAAGATCCATGTCAGCACTGGAGAGGAATCCTCAGGTTCCCGCACCGACTCCACACAAGGTCTTAGGCCCCAGCATCGACGGGAGAGGAATCCCGAGAGGCCCCCGAGCAACTCGAATGGGGACTGGCCTTTTCTGAGGCCAGCAGAGCGGGTCCCTGAGGTCCCCGTCGTAAGTCTAGAGCACCTGCTGCAACTCGAGAAAATCTAGGAGGTTCTGCCCTCCAGGCGAGATGAGGCCCATTTCCGCTGAGGTGTCTCGAGGCTTATCACACCTAACCTCTGAAACTTCCAAAGGGTTCTTCACACCCTTGCTGCAACTCAAGAAGTTCCCCGACATACCGGTCTCCACACAAGAAGAAGCATTAGAGTCCCGCACACATCCAGAGGAGCCCAGATTCCGCCTCCTGGCTTGAGACGAGGGATCCTTTCCCTGCGTGGTCGGGTAAGAATTCCCGGCGTTCCCGTCGCATCTCAAGAGGAGGCGCTCTCCACAGGAAAGGCGAGAGGAACTCCAGGGTCGTGCCACCATTCCCAGAGTCCCCCAGATGTCTCAGTCCATTCCAGGGAAACCTGTTTTCCCTGCACTGCATCGACTTTCAAGCCGAGGATCGACTCACACCACGGTGGCACGTGGACAGCCCTGTGGGACAGCCCTGTGGGAAAGCCTCGAGGGAAAGCCAATGATCCCTTGATCCACTTGAAGGGATCGTGACACTGCTGCAACAGCTGGGGAGGAAAGCGCACGTGCATGCCCCCCACTCGAGAAAAGGACTGACTCCCCTGGGGAGACTCCAGAAGTACCCCAAGATCCATGTCAGCACTGGAGAGGAATCCTCAGGTTCCGGCACCGGCTCCACACTAGATCTTAGGCCCCGGCATCGACGGGAGAGGAATCCCGAGAGGCCCCCGAGCAACTCGCTTGGGGACTGGCCTTTCCTGACGCCACCACAGCGGGTCCCAGAGGACCCCGTCCGTAAGTCGAGAGCACCTGCCGCAACTCGATAAAATCCAGGAGGTTCTCCCCTCCAGGCGAGATGAGGCCCATTTCCGCTGAGGCGTCTCGAGGTTAATCACACCTAACCTCTGGAACTTCCAAAGGGTCCTTCACACCCTTGCTGCAACTCAGGAAGTTCCCCGATATACCCGACTCAACTCGAGAGGAAGCACGAGAGTCCCTCCCACATCCAGAGGAGCCCCGTTTCCGCCTCCTAGCTTGAGGGGAGGGATCCTTTCCCAGCGTGGTCGGGAAAGAATTCCCGGCGTTCCCGTTGCATCTCAAGAGGAGGCGATCTCCACAGGAAAGGTGAGAGGAACTCCAGGTCCTGCCACCATTCCCAGAGTCCCCTGGAAGTCTCAGTCCATTCAAGGGAAACCTGTTTTCCCTGCACCTGCCTCGATGTTCAAGCCGAGGATCGACTCACACCACGGTGGCACGTGGGAGAGCCTTGTGGGAAAGCCTCGTGGGAAAGCCTCGAGGGAAAGACACAGATCCCTTGATCCACGCGAAGGGAAGCGCGACACTACTGCTAGAGCTCGGGAGGAAAGCGCACGTGCATGCCCCCACTCGAGACGAGGACTGACTGCCCTGGGGAGAATCCAGAAGTTCCCAAAGATCCATGTCTGCACTGGAGAGGAATCTTCAGGTTCCGGCACTGAGTCCACAGAAGGTCTTAGGCCCCAGCATCGACGGAGAGGAATCCCCAGACGCCCTCGAGCAACTCGCATGGTGACTGGCCTTTCCTGAGGCCACGAGAGCGGGTCCCTGAAGTCCCCATCGTAAGTCGAGAGAACCTGCCGCAACTCGAGAAAACCCAGGAGGTTTTCCCTCCAGGCGCGATGAGGCCTATTTCCGCTGAGGCAACTAGAGGCTAATCACACCTAAACTCTGGAACTTCCAAAGGGTCCTTCACACCCTAGCTGCAACTCAAGAAGTTCCCCGATATACCCATCTCCACTCGAGAGGAAACACGAGAGTCCCGCCCAAATCCAGAGGAGGCCCGTTTCCGCCTCCTAGGTCGACAGGAGGGATCCTTTCCCTGCGTGGTCGGGAAAGATTTCCCGGCGTTCCCGTCGCATCTCAAGAGGAGGCGCTCTCCAAAGGAAAAGCGAGAGGAACTCCAGGGTCGTGCCACCATTCCCAGAGTCCCCCGGATGTCTCAGTCCATTCCAGGGAAACCTGTTTTCCCTGCACTGCCTCGACTTTCAAGCCGAGGATCGACTCACACAACGGTGCACGTGGGACAGCCCTGTGGGGAAAGCCTCGTGTGAAAGCCTCGTGGGAAAGCCTGGAGGGAATGCCACAGATCCCTTTTTCCACGCGAAGGGATGCGTTACACTGCTGCTAAAGCTTGGGAGGAAAGTGCACTTGCATGCCCCACTCGAGACGAGGACTGACTCCCCTGGGGAGACTCCAGAATACCCCAAGATCCATGTCAGCACTGGAGAGGAATCCTCAGGTTCTGGCACCGACTCCACACAAGGTCTTAGGCCCTGGCATCGACGGGAGAGGAATCCCGAGTGGCCCCCGAGTAACTCGCAAGGAAATGGCCGTTCCCGAGGCCACCAGAGCGCGTCCCTGAGGTCCCCCGTCATAAGTCTAGTGCACCTGCCACAACTCGAGAAAATCCAGGAGGTTCCCCCATCCAGGCGAGATGAGGCCCATTTCCGCTGATGTGTCTCGAGGCTAATCACACCTAACCTCTGAAACTTCCAAAGGGTCCTTCACACCCTTACTGCAACTCAAGTAGTTTCCCGACATACCCGTCTCCATTCGAGAGGAAGCACGACAGTCCCGCCACATCCAGAGGAGCCCAGTGTCCGCCTCATAGCTCGAGAGGATGGATCCTTTCCCTGCGTGGTCGGGAAAGAATTCCCGGGGTTCCCATAGCATGTCAAGAAGAGGCGCTCTCCACAGGAAAGGCGAGAGGAACTCCAGGGTCGTGCCACTTTCCCAGAGACCCCCACATGTCTCAGTCCATTCCAGGGAAACCTGTTCTCCCTGCAATTCCTCGACTTTCAAGCCCAGGATCGACTCACACCATGGTGGCACGTGGGACAACCATTTGGGAAATCCTCGTGGGAAAGCCTTGTGGGAAAGCCTCGAGGGAAAGCCACAGATCCCTTGATCCACTCGAATAGAAGTGTGACATTGCTGCTACAGCTCGGGACAAAAGCGCTCATGCATGCCCCCACTCGAGACGAGGACTGACTCCCCTTGGGAGACTCCAGAAGTACCCCAAGATCCATGTCAGCAATGGAGAGGAATCCTCAGGTTCCGGCACCGACTCCACACAAGGTCTTAGCCCCGCATCGACGGGAGCGGAATCCCTAGAGGACCCGAGCAACTCGCATGGGAGTGCCTTTCCTGAGGCCAGCAGAGCGGGTCCGTGTGGTCCCCGTCGTAAGTCGAGAGCACCTGCCGACACTCGAGAAAATCCAGGAGGTTCTCCCCTCCAGGCGAGATGAGGCCCGTTTCCGCTGAGGCGTTTCGAGGCAAATCACACCTAAACTCTGGAACTTCCAAAGGGTCCTTCACACCCTTTCTGCAACTCAAGAAGTTCCCCGACATACCCGTCTCCAATTGAGTGGAAGCACGAGAGTTCCGCACACATCCAAAGGAGCCCCGTTTCGGCCTCCTAGATCGAGTGGAGTGATACTTCCCCTGCGTGGTCGGGAACGAATCCTGGCGTTCCATCGCATCTCAAGAGGAGGCGCTCTCCACATGAAAGGCGAGAGGGAATCAAGGGTCGTGCCACCATTCCAGAGTCCCCCAGATGTATCAGTCCATTCCTAGGAAACCTGTTTTCCCTGCACTGCCTGGACGTTCAAGCGAGGATCGACTCACACCACGGTGGCATATGGGACAGCCCTGTGGGAAAGCCTCGTGGGAAAGCTCGAGGGAAAGCCACAGATCCTTGATCACGCGAAGGGAAGCGTGACAGTACTGCTACAGCTCGGGAGGAAAGCGTACGTGCATGCCCCCTCTCGAGACGAGGACTGACTCCCCTGGGGAGACTCCAGAAGTACCCAAGATCCATGTCAGCACTGGAGAGGAAACCTCAGGTTCTGGCACCGACTCCACAAAAGGTCTTAGGCCCCAGCATCGACGGGGGAGGAAACCCGAGAGGCCCCGAGAGGCACCCGAGCAACTCGCATGGGACTGGCCTTTCCTGAGGCCACCAGAGGGGTCCCTGAGGTCCCCATCGTAAGTCAAGAGCACCTGCGGCAACTGGATAAAATCCAGAGGTTCTCCCCTCCAGGCGAGATGAGGCCCATTTCTGCTGAGGTGTCTCGAGGCTAATCACACCTAAACTCTGGAACTTCCAAAGGGTCCTTCACACTCTTGCTGCAACTCAAGAAGTTCCCCGACATACCCGACTCCACTCGAGAGGAAGCACGAGAGTCCCGACCACATCCAGAGGAGCCCCGTTTCGCTGCTAGCTCGAGAGGAGGATCTTTTCCCTGCGTGGTCGGGCAAGAATTCCCGCGTTCCCGTCCCATCTCAGTGGAGGCGCTCTCCACAGGAAAGGCGAGAGGATCTCCACGGTCGTGCCACATTCCCAGAGTCCCCCAGATGTGTCAGTCCATTCCAGGGAATCCTGTTTTCCCTGCACTGCCTCGACTTTCAAGCCGAGGATCGACTCACACCACGGTGGCACGTGGACGAGCCCTGTGGGAAAGCCTCGTGGGAAAGCCCATGGGAAAGCCTCGAGGGAAAGCCCCTGATCCCTTGATCCACGCGAAGGGAGCGTGACACTGCTGCTACAGCTCGGGAGGAAAGCGCACGTGCATGCCCCTCTCGAGACGAGGACTGACTCCCCTGGGAGACTCCAGAAGTACCCCAAGATCCATGTCAGCACTGGAGAGGAATCCTCAGTTCCGGCACTGAGTCCACACAAGGTTTTAGGCCCCAGCATCGACGGGAGAGGAAACCCAAGGGCCCCCGTGAGGCCCCGAGCAACTCGCAAGGGGACTGGCCTTTCCTGAGGCCACCAGAGCGGGTCCCTGAGGTCGCCGTCGTAAGTCGGAGCACCTGCCGCAACTCGAGATAATCCAGGAGGTTCTCCCGTCCAGGCGAGATGAGGCCCATTTCCGCTGAGGCGTCTCGAGGCTAATCACACCTAAACTCTGGAACTTCCAAAGGGTCTTCACACCCTTGCTGGAACTCAAGAAGTTCCGCAACATTCCCGACTCCACTCGAGAGGAAGCACGAGAGTCCCGCCCACATCCAGAGGAGCCCCGTTTCCGCCTCCTAGCTCGAGAGGAGGATCCTTTCCCTGCGTGTTAGGAAAGAATTCCCGGCGTTCCTGTCGCATCTCAAGTGGAGGCGCTCTCCACAGGAAAGGCGAGAGGAACTCCAGGGTCGTGCCACATTCCAGAGTCCCCCAGATGTCTCAGTCCATTCCAGGGAAACCTGTTTTCCTGCACTGCCTCGACTTTCAAGCTGAGGATCGACTAACACCACGGTGGCATGTGGGACAGCCCTGTGGGAAAGCCTCGTGGGAAAGTCTCGTGGGAAAGCCTCGAGGGATAGCCCCTGATCCCTTGATCCACGCAAAGGGAAGCGTGACACTGCTGCTACAGCTCGGGAGGAATGCGCACGTGCATGCCCCCACTCGAGACGAGGACTGACTCCCCTGGGGAGACTCCAGAAGTACCCCAAGATCCATGTCAGCACTGGAGAGGAATCCTCAAGTTCCGGCACTGAATCCACACAAGGTTTTAGGCCCCAGCATCGACGGGAGGGAAATCCAAGAGGCCCCGAGAAGCCCCGAGCAACTCGCATGGGACTGCCTTTCCTGAGGCCAGCAGAGCAGGTCCCTGAGGTCCCCGTCGTAAGTCGAGAGCACACTGCCGCAACTCGAGAAAATCCAGGAGG
>NW_017195636.1:0-8836 GCF_001704415.2 Capra hircus
GAGCCCTGCCGCCCCCCGCCTGATAGGCGAGTGCACAGCCAGCAGGAAGCGAGCCTCCTCCGGGGAAGAGGAGCAGCAGTCCCCGTCAAGCTGAAATCCCTGCTTACACGAAGCTAAGTGCGACTCCAGTACGGCAGATCTCTAGCTCTGTTCAGAGGCCCGATCTGGCAGAGTTCCTGGCACCAAGATGCTCTGCCATAGGCGAGCCTTGCGCAGACTTGCCTTGCTTTAAGGCTCCCTCCCCAGGAAGGAGCAGGCTGTGTGAGGCTCGGAAACGCCACTGGCGCCTTCCTGGCTTCAGCTCTACCCCTGCCTTGCCTTTGCACTTAGGTCCCAAGCGTCCTTGAGGAGGCTTAGGGGCTGGTGGGTTGCACACTGCCAAGGGCTCCAGCAGTGAAAGCTCTGTCAGAGGGAAGCGAAGGGCAACAGCAGGGCTCCTTCAGCGGTTCCTTGGCCGCCCAGACAAAGCTCCGCACGGAGAGCACCAGGTTCCAAGGGCCCCTGGCTGGGTTTTGCATCCCCACACTCCCAGAGGCTGACTCCGTGGGTGCCTAGAAAGTGTGTGAGAGACGTAGGTTCCCTAGCACTCTCCTCCCAGCAGAGACATGTGCAGGTGGTTGGGGCCTTATCCTGCGTGTCTGGGTTCCCGCCCACAGCCCCAACTCAGGGGAAGCAGCCCCTGAGGCAAGACCTGCTGGAGGAGCCCTGCGCGCCCGCCTGATAGGCGAGAGCACAGCCAGCAGTGTAGCGAGCCTCCTCGGAGAAGAGGAGGCAGCCGAGCCCAGTCAAGAGGAAAGCCCTGCTTGCACGGAGCTAAGTGGGCCTCCAGTACGGCAGAGCTCTAGCTCTGCTCAGAGCCCCGATCTGGCAGAGTTTCTGGCGCGAGGCTGCTCGGCCGGGGGCTCGCCTTGCCCAGACTTGCCTTGCTTTTAGGCTCCCTCCCCAGGAAGGAGCTGTCTGAGCGAGCCTGGGAGACGCCACTGGTGCCTTCCTTGCCTCAGCTCCAATCCTGCCTTGCCTTTGCACATAGGTGCCAGGCGTCGTTGGGGAGGGCTTAGGGTGGTGGGTTGCACACTGCCAAGGGCTTCAGCAGTGAGAGCTCTGTCAGAGGGAAGGGAAGGGCAACTGCAGGGCTCCTCCAGCGGTTTCTAGGCCGCCTAGAATCAGCGCCGCACCGAGAGCACCAGGCTCCCAGGGCCCCTGGCTGGGGTTTTCAGCCCCGCACACACGGAGGCTGATTCCTTGGGTGCCCAGAAAGTGTATGACAGACGTAGGTTCCCTAGCACTCTCCTCCCCAGCAGAGACATGTGCAGGTGGTTGGGGCCTGATCCTGCGTGTCTGGGTTCCTGCCCACAGCCCCAACTCAGGGGAAGCAGCCCCTGAGGCAAGACCTGCTGGAGGAGCCCTGCGCCCCCGCCTGATAGGCGAGTGCACAGCCAGCAGGGAAGCGAGCCTCCTCGGGGGAAGAGGAGGCAGCCCAGCCCCGTCAAGTTGAAAGCCCTGCTTGCACGGAGCTAAGTGCGCCTCCAGTACGGCAGAGCTCTAGCTCTGCTCAGAGCCCCGATCTGGCAGAGTTCCTGGCGCGAGGCTGCTCTGCCGGGGGCTAGCCTTGCCCAGACTTGCCTTGCTTTTAGGCTGCCTCTCCAGGAAGGAGCAGGCAGCAGGAGCCTGGGAGTCGCCACTGGCGCCTTTCTTGCCTCAGCTCCAATCCTGCCTTGCCTTTGCACTTAGGTCCCAGTCCTCCTTAAGGAGAGCTTAGGGGCTGGTGGGTTGCACACTGCCAAGGGCTCCAGCAGTGAGAATTCTGTCAGAGGGAAGGGAAGGGCAACTGCAGGGCTCCTCCAGCGGTTGCTTGGCCGCCCAGATTCAGCGCCACACGGAGAGCACCAGGCTCCCAGGCCCCTGGCTGGGGTTTTCAGCCCCGCACACACGGAGGCTGATTCCTTGGGTGCCCAGAAAGTGTATGACAGACGTAGGTTCCCTAGCACTCTCCTCCCCAGCAGAGACATGTGCAGGTGTTTGGGGCCTGATCCTGCGTGTCTGGGTTCCTGCCCACAGCCCCAACTCAGGGGAAGCAGCCCCTGAGGCAAGACCTGCTGGAGGAGCCCTGCGCCCCGCCTGATAGGCGAGTGCACAGCCAGCAGGGAAGCGAGCCTCCTCGGGGGAAGAGGAGGCAGCAAGTCCCCGTCAAGCTGAAATCCCTGCTTACACGAAGCTAAGTGCGACTCCAGTACGGCAGATCTCTAGCTCTGTTCAGAGGCCCGATCTGGCAGAGTTCCTGGCACCAAGATGCTCTGCCATAGGCGAGCCTTGCGCAGACTTGCCTTGCTTTAAGGCTCCCTCCCCAGGAAGGAGCAGGCTGTGTGAGGCTCGGAAACGCCACTGGCGCCTTCCTGGCTTCAGCTCTACCCCTGCCTTGCCTTTGCACTTAGGTCCCAAGCGTCCTTGAGGAGGGCTTAGGGGCTGGTGGGTTGCACACTGCCAAGGGCTCCAGCAGTGAAAGCTCTGTCAGAGGGAAGCGAAGGGCAACAGCAGGGCTCCTTCAGCGGTTCCTTGGCCGCCCAGACAAAGCTCCGCACGGAGAGCACCAGGTTCCAAGGGCCCCTGGCTGGGTTTTGCATCCCCACACTCCCAGAGGCTGACTCCGTGGGTGCCTAGAAAGTGTGTGAGAGACGTAGGTTCCCTAGCACTCTCCTCCCCAGCAGAGACATGTGCAGGTGGTTGGGGCCTTATCCTGCGTGTCTGGGTTCCCCGCCCACAGCCCCAACTCAGGGGAAGCAGCCCCTGAGGCAAGACCTGCTGGAGGAGCCCTGCGCGCCGCCTGATAGGCGAGAGCACAGCCAGCAGTGTAGCGAGCCTCCTCGGGAGAAGAGGAGGCAGCCGAGCCCAGTCAAGAGGAAAGCCCTGCTTGCACGGAGCTAAGTGGGCCTCCAGTACGGCAGAGCTCTAGCTCTGCTCAGAGCCCCGATCTGGCAGAGTTTCTGGCGCGAGGCTGCTCGGCCGGGGGCTCGCCTTGCCCAGACTTGCCTTGCTTTTAGGCTCCCTCCCCAGGAAGGAGCTGTCTGAGCGAGCCTGGGAGACGCCACTGGTGCCTTCCTTGCCTCAGCTCCAATCCTGCCTTGCCTTTGCACATAGGTGCCAGGCGTGGTTGGGGAGGGCTTAGGGGGTGGTGGGTTGCACACTGCCAAGGGCTTCAGCAGTGAGAGCTCTGTCAGAGGGAAGGGAAGGGCAACTGCAGGGCTCCTCCAGCGGTTTCTAGGCCGCCTAGAATCAGCGCCGCACCGAGAGCACCAGGCTCCCAGGGCCCCTGGCTGGGGTTTTCAGCCCCGCACACACGGAGGCTGATTCCTTGGGTGCCCAGAAAGTGTATGACAGACGTAGGTTCCCTAGCACTCTCCTCCCCAGCAGAGACATGTGCAGGTGGTTGGGGCCTGATCCTGCGTGTCTGGGTTCCTGCCCACAGCCCCAACTCAGGGGAAGCAGCCCCTGAGGCAAGACCTGCTGGAGGAGCCCTGCGCCCCCGCCTGATAGGCGAGTGCACAGCCAGCAGGGAAGCGAGCCTCCTCGGGGGAAGAGGAGGCAGCCCAGCCCGTCAAGTTGAAAGCCCTGCTTGCACGGAGCTAAGTGCGCCTCCAGTACGGCAGAGCTCTAGCTCTGCTCAGAGCCCCGATCTGGCAGAGTTCCTGGCGCGAGCTGCTCTGCCGGGGGCTAGCCTTGCCCAGACTTGCCTTGCTTTTAGGCTGCCTCTCCAGGAAGGAGCAGGCAGCAGGAGCCTGGGAGTCGCCACTGGCGCCTTTCTTGCCTCAGCTCCAATCCTGCCTTGCCTTTGCACTTAGGTCCCAGTCCTCCTTAAGGAGAGCTTAGGGGCTGGTGGTTGCACACTGCCAAGGGCCCAGCAGTGAGAATTCTGTCAGAGGGAAGGGAAGGGCAACTGCAGGGCTCCTCCAGCGGGCCCGCCCAGATTCAGCGCCACACGGAGAGCACCAGGCTCCCAGGCCCCTGGCTGGGGTTTTCAGCCCCGCACACACGGAGGCTGATTCCGGTGCCCAGAAAGTGTATGACAGACGTAGGTTCCCTAGCACTCTCCTCCCCAGCAGAGACATGTGCAGGTGTTTGGGGCCTGATCCTGCGTGTCTGGGTTCCTGCCCACAGCCCCAACTCAGGGGAAGCAGCCCCTGAGGCAAGACCTGCTGGAGGAGCCCTGCGCCCCCGCCTGATAGGCGAGTGCACAGCCAGCAGGGAAGCGAGCCTCCTCGGGAAGAGGAGGCAGCAAGTCCCCGTCAAGCTGAAATCCCTGCTTACACGAAGCTAAGTGCGACTCCAGTACGGCAGATCTCTAGCTCTGTTCAGAGGCCCGATCTGGCAGAGCACCAAGATGCTCTGCCATAGGCGAGCCTTGCGCAGACTTGCCTTGCTTTAAGGCTCCCTCCCCAGGAAGGAGCAGGCTGTGTGAGGCTCGGAAACGCCACTGGCGCCTTCCTGGCTTCAGCTCTACCCCTGCCTTGCCTTTGCACTTAGGTCCCAAGCGTCCTTGAGGAGGGCTTAGGGGCTGGTGGGTTGCACACTGCCAAGGGCTCCAGCAGTGAAAGCTCTGTCAGAGGGAAGCGAAGGGCAACAGCAGGGCTCCTTCAGCGGTTCCTTGGCCGCCCAGACAAAGCTCCGCACGGAGAGCACCAGGTTCCAAGGGCCCCTGGCTGGGTTTTGCATCCCCACACTCCCAGAGGCTGACTCCGTGGGTGCCTAGAAAGTGTGTGAGAGACGTAGGTTCCCTAGCACTCTCCTCCCCAGCAGAGACATGTGCAGGTGGTTGGGGCCTTATCCTGCGTGTCTGGGTTCCCGCCCACAGCCTCAACTCAGGGGAAGCAGCCCCTGAGGCAAGACCTGCTGGAGGAGCCCTGCGCGCCCCGCCTGATAGGCGAGAGCACAGCCAGCAGTGTAGCGAGCCTCCTCGGGAGAAGAGGAGGCAGCCGAGCCCAGTCAAGAGGAAAGCCCTGCTTGCACGGAGCTAAGTGGGCCTCCAGTACGGCAGAGCTCTAGCTCTGCTCAGAGCCCCGATCTGGCAGAGTTTCTGGCGCGAGGCTGCTCGGCCGGGGCTCGCCTTGCCCAGACTTGCCTTGCTTTTAGGCTCCCTCCCCAGGAAGGAGCTGTCTGAGCGAGCCTGGGAGACGCCACTGGTGCCTTCCTTGCCTCAGCTCCAATCCTGCCTTGCCTTTGCACATAGGTGCCAGGCGTCGTTGGGAGGGCTTAGGGGGGTGGTGGGTTGCACACTGCCAAGGGCTTCAGCAGTGAGAGCTCTGTCAGAGGGAAAGGAAGGGCAACTGCAGGGCTCCTCCAGCGGTTTCTAGGCGCCCTAGAATCAGCGCCGCACCGAGAGCACCAGGCTCCCAGGGCCCCTGGCTGGGGTTTTCAGCCCCGCACACACGGAGGCTGATTCCTTGGGTGCCCAGAAAGTGTATGACAGACGTAGGTTCCCTAGCACTCTCCTCCCCAGCAGAGACATGTGCAGGTGTTTGGGCCTGATCCTGCGTGTCTGGGTTCCTGCCCACAGCCCCAACTCAGGGGAAGCAGCCCCTGAGGCAAGACCTGCTGGAGGAGCCCTGCGCCCCGCCTGATAGGCGAGTGCACAGCCAGCAGGGAAGCGAGCCTCCTCGGGGGAAGAGGAGGCAGCCCAGCCCCGTCAAGTTGAAAGCCCTGCTTGCACGGAGCTAAGTGCGCCTCCAGTACGGCAGAGCTCTAGCTCTGCTCAGAGCCCCGATCTGGCAGAGTTCCTGGCGCGAGGCTGCTCTGCCGGGGGCTAGCCTTGCCCAGACTTGCCTTGCTTTTAGGCTGCCTCTCCAGGAAGGAGCAGGCAGCAGGAGCCTGGGAGTCGCCACTGGCGCCTTTCTTGCCTCAGCTCCAATCCTGCCTTGCCTTTGCACTTAGGTCCCAGTCCTCCTTAAGGAGAGCTTAGGGGGCTGGTGGGTTGCACACTGCCAAGGGCTCCAGCAGTGAGAATTCTGTCAGAGGGAAGGGAAGGGCAACTGCAGGGCTCCTCCAGCGGTTGCTTGGCCGCCCAGATTCAGCGCCACACGGAGAGCACCAGGCTCCCAGGTCCCCTGGCTGGGGTTTTCAGCCCCGCACACACGGAGGCTGATTCCTTGGGTGCCCAGAAAGTGTATGACAGACGTAGGTTCCCTAGCACTCTCCTCCCCAGCAGAGACATGTGCAGGTGTTTGGGGCCTGATCCTGCGTGTCTGGGTTCCTGCCCACAGCCCCAACTCAGGGGAAGCAGCCCCTGAGGCAAGACCTGCTGGAGGAGCCCTGCGCCCCCGCCTGATAGGCGAGTGCACAGCCAGCAGGGAAGCGAGCCTCCTCGGGGAAGAGGAGGCAGCAAGTCCCCGTCAAGCTGAAATCCCTGCTTACACGAAGCTAAGTGCGACTCCAGTACGGCAGATCTCTAGCTCTGTTCAGAGGCCCGATCTGGCAGAGTTCCTGGCACCAAGATGCTCTGCCATAGGCGAGCCTTGCGCAGACTTGCCTTGCTTTAAGGCTCCCTCCCCAGGAAGGAGCAGGCTGTGTGAGGCTCGGAAACGCCACTGGCGCCTTCCTGGCTTCAGCTCTACCCCTGCCTTGCCTTTGCACTTAGGTCCCAAGCGTCCTTGAGGAGGGCTTAGGGGCTGGTGGGTTGCACACTGCCAAGGGCTCCAGCAGTGAAAGCTCTGTCAGAGGGAAGCGAAGGGCAACAGCAGGGCTCCTTCAGCGGTTCCTTGGCCGCCCAGACAAAGCTCCGCACGGAGAGCACCAGGTTCCAAGGGCCCCTGGCTGGGTTTTGCATCCCCACACTCCCAGAGGCTGACTCCGTGGGTGCCTAGAAAGTGTGTGAGAGACGTAGGTTCCCTAGCACTCTCCTCCCCAGCAGAGACATGTGCAGGTGGTTGGGGCCTTATCCTGCGTGTCTGGGTTCCCGCCCACAGCCTCAACTCAGGGGAAGCAGCCCCTGAGGCAAGACCTGCTGGAGGAGCCCTGCGCGCCCGCCTGATAGGCGAGAGCACAGCCAGCAGTGTAGCGAGCCTCCTCGGAGAAGAGGAGGCAGCCGAGCCCAGTCAAGAGGAAAGCCCTGCTTGCACGGAGCTAAGTGGCCTCCAGTACGGCAGAGCTCTAGCTCTGCTCAGAGCCCCGATCTGGCAGAGTTTCTGGCGCGAGGCTGCTCGGCCGGGGGCTCGCCTTGCCCAGACTTGCCTTGCTTTTAGGCTCCCTCCCCAGGAAGGAGCTGTCTGAGCGAGCCTGGGAGACGCCACTGGTGCCTTCCTTGCCTCAGCTCCAATCCTGCCTTGCCTTTGCACATAGGTGCCAGGCCGTGGTTGGGAGGGCTTAGGGGGTGGTGGGTTGCACACTGCCAAGGGCTTCAGCAGTGAGAGCTCTGTCAGAGGGAAGGGAAGGGCAACTGCAGGGCTCCTCCAGCGGTTTCTAGGCCGCCTAGAATCAGCGCCGCACCGAGAGCACCAGGCTCCCAGGGCCCCTGGCTGGGGTTTTCAGCCCCGCACACACGGAGGCTGATTCCTTGGGTGCCCAGAAAGTGTATGACAGACGTAGGTTCCCTAGCACTCTCCTCCCCAGCAGAGACATGTGCAGGTGGTTGGGGCCTGATCCTGCGTGTCTGGGTTCCTGCCCACAGCCCCAACTCAGGGGAAGCAGCCCCTGAGGCAAGACCTGCTGGAGGAGCCCTGCGCCCCGCCTGATAGGCGAGTGCACAGCCAGCAGGGAAGCGAGCCTCCTCGGGGAAGAGGAGGCAGCCCAGCCCCGTCAAGTTGAAAGCCCTGCTTGCACGGAGCTAAGTGCGCCTCCAGTACGGCAGAGCTCTAGCTCTGCCTCAGAGCCCCGATCTGGCAGAGTTCCTGGCGCGAGGCTGCTCTGCCGGGGCTAGCCTTGCCCAGACTTGCCTTGCTTTTAGGCTGCCTCTCCAGGAAGGAGCAGGCAGCAGGAGCCTGGGAGTCGCCACTGGCGCCTTTCTTGCCTCAGCTCCAATCCTGCCTTGCCTTTGCACTTAGGTCCCAGTCCTCCTTAAGGAGAGCTTAGGGGCTGGTGGGTTGCACACTGCCAAGGGCTCCAGCAGTGAGAATTCTGTCAGAGGGAAGGGAAGGGCAACTGCAGGGCTCCTCCAGCGGTTGCTTGGCCGCCCAGATTCAGCGCCACACGGAGAGCACCAGGCTCCCAGGGCCCCTGGCTGGGGTTTTCAGCCCCGCACACACGGAGGCTGATTCCTTGGGTGCCCAGAAAGTGTATGACAGACGTAGGTTCCCTAGCACTCTCCTCCCCAGCAGAGACATGTGCAGGTGTTTGGGGCCTGATCCTGCGTGTCTGGGTTCCTGCCCACAGCCCCAACTCAGGGGAAGCAGCCCCTGAGGCAAGACCTGCTGGAGGAGCCCTGCGCCCCCGCCTGATAGGCGAGTGCACAGCCAGCAGGGGAAGCGAGCCTCCTCGGGGGAAGAGGAGGCAGCAAGTCCCCGTCAAGCTGAAATCCTGCTTACACGAAGCTAAGTGCGACTCCAGTACGGCAGATCTCTAGCTCTGTTCAGAGGCCCGATCTGGCAGAGTTCCTGGCACCAAGATGCTCTGCCATAGGCGAGCCTTGCGCAGACTTGCCTTGCTTTAAGGCTCCCTCCCCAGGAAGGAGCAGGCTGTGTGAGGCTCGGAAACGCCACTGGCGCCTTCCTGGCTTCAGCTCTACCCCTGCCTTGCCTTTGCACTTAGGTCCCAAGCGTCCTTGAGGAGGGCTTAGGGGCTGGTGGGTTGCACACTGCCAAGGGCTCCAGCAGTGAAAGCTCTGTCAGAGGGAAGCGAAGGCAGCGGAGCAGGC